>NW_014579169.1:19260-26760 GCF_000485595.1 Priapulus caudatus
ATAGTGAATATGAACTGAACTTTCTTATTCATGTTGTTTGTGCACGCAGCACAGGGCGGGCGTGCGGTGTACTTGTGTGTTGCAGATGAGCATTTGACCGGCATTTACAGGTGATTATAGGCGAAATAGAGTAGAGAAACATTAAGACTTTGGTACATTTCGTGTTTATTTAACTTTTTTTTTATTGAGACGTTCCAAGGGCCTGTGATGACATCGGTGTATGCGACACCACCTATCAGTCATAGTACGGAAGACTATACCTCCAAGTGGCTCGCCGTTTTTAGGACAAAGCAATTTCGTACCGGCAATGTAACGTAATCACATGTAATTATTGTATATTGCACATTAATATAACAATATCGCCTCATAATTAATGTATTTGGAAATACTAAATGACATTTTGTATAAGAAAAGTCGTTCACATACATGTTCGTCAATGTTTTAGTGCAAAATCTTAGCTCGTGAATCTCTATATCAATAAATCCGTGAATTTTAAATAAACTACACGAAAAACGTGAAAAACGACCGTGCTGGCTGCCATCTGGCTGCCATCTGGCTGCCATCTATCGTACGTATCATTTATGCGTCGCCGCGTACATCAATCAATGCGGGCCATATACCACTACGCGCATAGATGCGGGCGTGCGTGCGTACGTACGTACGTACGTGCGTGCGTGCGTGCGTGCGTGCGTGTGTGCGTGCGTGCGTTAGTGTGCGTGGGGAATCGCCGCGCTGTACGACTATTATACGCTGCAACAGTAAATAAATCGCTCATAACTAACATAACTAATAGACGAATTCCCAGACTTTCCGCCTGAGCAACATTTGCAGGCAACATTTAGCAACAGTTTATAGAGACAACCGTGCTGGGCCGTAGCTAAGTATGGATTCCCACAAAAGATAATTGCAATCTCCTGATAAGGAATTACTCCAGCATCCATCACAGCACACCGCCTTTTTTGATATAATTAGTCTTGTAATTAGTGGGGGTCATAACGTTTTTTTTTGTCTTAGTTTGACAAAAAC
Organism: Priapulus caudatus; assembly: GCF_000485595.1. NCBI lineage: Eukaryota > Metazoa > Priapulida > Priapulimorpha > Priapulimorphida > Priapulidae > Priapulus > Priapulus caudatus. Next base: position 20,287 of record NW_014579169.1, read on the forward strand.
ATTCGTGTGCAGCTGTTTTACTCGTAGTTACCTTGATCCTAGGTAATCCCGCGTGCTCGCGATAGTAAAAGCACATGTTTACGTGTTGGCGTCTGCGTACACGCGCCTGAATATATATACTACTATACTACTACGTCGACCAAGGCGGGCATGATGCTTCCTTGAGTCGGGAACAACAGATATCACTCCAAACTTCACGGTCGCTCATGACTGTGGTTAACTCTTTAGTTGATGTCAGTTGTGTCATTGACAGCAAACTTTTAACAAAGGTTTTGATGGGTCTACCGCGTTTAAGGTGGCCGTGAGTAGGCTCGAATAGAATGACTTTGTTGGTAGGCAGCTCAGCAACAGTAGCAGTGACCAGCAAGTCGTAGTTGTCTTGCTTGAATCTTGACCGAGATGGGGGGAAGATTCCCGTACAGTTCTTTATTTGTCACATGGTCCTTCCAGCTAATATTCAATGCAGCTCTCAGCATCCTAGTATAGCAGCCATCAAGAGATTTAGAAAGGGTCTTAGTGAGGGTCCAAGCTTCACAACCGTATAAGAGAATGAATATTATTTAGAATATATATAATATATATTATATATATCTATATATAATTATATGCCATGAGAGATTACATACGTCACGTATGCGCTTGAATTTAATTAATTACGTGTAGATCTTTGCGAGTCAAAAACCCCATGAGTATAAATGCTTACATGTTAAGGTATTATGTTAACTTTTACGCGTAATATTATTCGGGCGTTTTGAGATAATATAGTTTACCGCAAGCGCAGCGCATTCACGCGGCGAGATGTTCGTGTTTATTTAGACTGCTATTAATGTTAGTTTAACGTCATCCCGAAGAAAACCGAAACATATCTCGTGCTGGCTGCTTCACCAATTAAACGGACTAAATTGACTGAATAAAATACCAACGGGTTCTTACTCTAGTATTTTTGACGTGGGGAGACTAGAAGAAAAAGTCGTCAGTCATCATTATGACGTCAGCCGTCACAACGCAAGTGTCAGACGTTCAGAGGATTATTCTGTGTAATCCATGTTTGAATATGAATACGTACGATTATATGTATATATATATATATATATATATATATATATATACATATATACATATAACTGTATGTGTACGTTAGTTGTGCAGTCTATAGGAGCATATACTGTTCATACTCTCATACATCGACTGTATTGCTGATTTGATTAAAACATTAATGCCTTCAATTCCTGCATTCATTTGTACAAATACGTTATGCGTATACGAGTATTGTATTGGTTTTCGCTGACACGCGTGCATATGAACGGGATTGAATAAAGGAAATGTTCTTTTCTTTCAATTTCCTCACCAGTCTGCTCGTACATGGCCTTCGCAAATGTAATTCCATATGATATATCTAAGATGTTATCGCATTTAAGCGTAAATACACTCTATCAGAAAGAGGATGCCGTCGACGGACGAGCATCGTCGCTTGATGAAACTCTTGTATCTTTAAAATCATTTAATGCATTCCATGGAAACAATTGCGAGTTGCGCTCAAGATATTTTCCGGTTGTCAGGCGTGTGTGTGGTGCGTGTGCGCTGGCGTGTGATGTGTGTGTGTGTGCGTGTGTGTGTGTTTGCGGTGTGTGTGGCCTTGTGCGGTGTGGTGTTGTGTGTGTGTGTGTGTGTGTGTGTGTGTGTGTGTGTGTGTGTGTGTGTGTGTTTGTGTGTGTGTGTGTGTGCGTGTGTCTGTGTGCGTGTGTTTGTGTGTGTGTGTGTGTTTGTTTGTTTGTTTGTTTGTTTGTGTGTGTGTCTGTGTGCGTGTGTTTATGTGGTGTTGTTTTATTGTGGTGTGTGGTGTGTGTGTGTGTGTTGTGTGTGTGTGTGTGTTGTGTGTGTGTGTGTGTTTGTATGGGTGCGTAAGTGCGTTATGTGCGCGGTGTGTGCTTGCGTGAGTGCGCGTGTCTGTTGTGCGCGTCTGTATGATATGCACGTAAAGCGCCAAAAACAAAAATCAGCGGAAGCCTTATATTTGCTCACAGTAATCTCATCACAAAAACGTATAATATTCTAGGTTATAATAACGATAATTGGATTACAATGTTACCTACTCCAAATTCGAGGGCCAGAGCAAAAGAAATAATTTCAGCGAAAAGCGAATCTATAATCATCGAGAAAAAAAGGGAATTTCGCCGCTGCGCAGTTTCACATTTTGCGACTTCCGGATTACGGAAGCCATTGATGGCTGCGCATGCGTGAAGACTCAGGCGCCGATCCGGCGACGGTCGATGCGGCGATGGTGGCGCCACCTGCATGAACTCGCCCTTCTTCGTTGCCGTTTTAAATTCGCCACGAGTTTTTGAGCGGAGCGGTACGGTTGTGAATTTCGTGGCTGGATTTGGGGATCTTGTAGGAGAAGTAGAGGAGAAATGAAGATTGCACGCGTGGGGGTATATAGATAATAAAGGCAGGCGATATTACGAGAAAGTTCACGAGCGAGTTTAACCCAGAAGGTCGGAAAGCACCCGACGGACGTTGATCAATGTTCAATATACAGGCATACACGCCACACACACACACGCGCACGCGCGTACACACCCAACGCACGCACACGGACACACGCCACACACACCGCGCACGCGCGTACACACCCAACCGCACGCCACACGGCACACGCACACACACACCGCACACACACGCACGTACACACCCACTCGCACGCTCACGTACACGCTCGCACACGCCCACGCACGCACACGCACACGCACATACACACACGCGCGCGCGCACACACGCACACGCACGCGCGTACACACCCAACCGCACGCTCACGCACACGCTCGCACAAGCACACGCACGCACACGCACACGTCGGCACACACACGCACACGCACGCACATACCACACAACACACCACACACCACACACACCACACCACCACACACACACACGCCGCGCGCGCACCCACGCACACACACGCACACGCACGCACACGCACACGCACACGCACACACACACACACACACACACCCGACGCACGCACACACACACACGCACGCACGCACCAACCCTACGCGCCGGTACGCCGCACACATACCATCGCCAGACGTGTCTACGCTGCTTCCGGTGACGTAGACGTGGAACAAAGCCTCCTTCATATTGAATCCAAACTCTGTCGACGCGACGGGCCGCCTGAATTCACACGAGATGCGACCGTCAGCATGACTAGTCGTAGCCTTGTCGATGATGTTGTCGCTAACGAGCACAGACGGGGAGTAGCCCATACCGTTGTTATAATGCTGAACTATGACGCTTCCGTTAGCTGCTAGCACGCACGCGTATATGTCATCGTTGCCCTGGTAACATGAACGTTAACAACGTGACGAGGGTGAAAGCGAACGTGTGTAGATGGCTAAGCTAATTAAAATAATAATAGCTAAACCAATTGAATTTTATGCCTCATCGATATAGCTTACAGTGATCATGGAAGCCAATAGCTGACTCTAAGATTACAGGGTACTGTGATACCCTATCAAGATCTGAGAGCTATCGTGTATTATTACTCTTCACACTATCAAAGTCACATATGTTCCATCCCATCCTTCAGTACCCTAATTAGGCATATGCTTGGCGTTTGCTCAGGCCTATAATTTCATAGCTATGTTTCGCTATCCTTTTTATGACTCATATCGATTTCATATCATCTGGAACCATTCCGTATAGTAGTGGAGCGACAAGTGCCAATAATAGAAGTGCCAGCGCCACGCAAAAATTATTAAATTTTTTTTTTTCTTCAAAACTTTGCTAGTATTTTAGGGGGACCGCCTGCTAAATCTAAAACATTATAATATGCCGTAATCTACTGCACAAATATATATATATGAATAGATGTAGAATAGATAAACGCGTGAAGCCATTAACACACTACAGCTGAAAGAGTCGTGAGTACAACGGTATATAAACTACATGCACGTTCCTAACCACTATAGTATACTAAACCTACCATGGAGTAGTCAATCGAAAACCCGATCGCGATCCAACCTTCACTGACCCCTGACAGTTGAAAGGTCACCTCGTTACTTGTGTCGTTTAGAATCCACATGGCGAAGAAGTCGCAGGTATCCTGCCTGCAGGCGTCGCTCGTGACTTGCTCGTTGCCAATGCGGTAACATCCATGCGTGTTCGAGCAGCCGTCAAGGTCCCAGAACTCTGCAAGGAAAACGCTGGTGCGTCTGGTTAACGTTCATCGGGCTCATAAACTTTCAGCTCGCTGTAGACGACGGTATTTTTCAGTTAATGAAAATTGTCCTGCGTATAGGCGCCCACAGAGGCACCCACGCATACATGACATCAGAAGTAGATAATAGGGAACCCCCTCCCATCTCTAGGAGTTCTTTATTATCTACTTCTGATGACATGCTCAGGTACGCACGCACGCACGCACGCACGCACAGGTTCACGGTCTAAAGCCAACGAGTTAATAAAGTAAGATTCTTCTAGAGTATTACGCGAGGGAAGCGAGTCGGCATAATGCGCTAGACGGCAAAAGAAGAATATTCGACAGAAATCCTCTGAAATTACAGGTTCGGAAAATACGATTCGCTGCATGCGTTCTGATATAGTAATTGTCCTCATTGTTATATGGCTCAGAGTTGAAAATCATCACGTTCAGAATTTTTCAGCAGAAATTCCAATAGTTCGGAGCATTCGGTGGATATTTTTAGATATAAACGAAAAAGTTATGAAAGAACGTGTATAAGTTTATGAAAAGAATCAAATAACTATACTAGATACTACGAAGTTATGTACAGATCAGAATAGTTTACTAAAAGCGTATAGCATGAATATAATTATACGAGAATATAATGTAAGAAATAGGGCCTGTGTTGCCATATCTGAGGCAGCAGTGATAAAACGAGAAAGGTTTCAACAAAATTATCTCGCTCTGCGATTGACGCAAATTGAGATAAAGTGCTTTACTCAATAGTACAAAGGCAGTAACTGAACTGGGAATCGAACACGAGACTATTCAACCAAATGAATAAAGTTATATATATATATACGAGCCAAAGCCCGCTGATGTTTTTCGCTGCACTCCGATGTTGGCTGCTTCGCTGAAAGGCATAATTGCTCAAAAATTACGTTTATTCACAAATGATTACAGAATCTCTGTATATTTTCAAAACCCATCGGGAGAAATAAAAACAGGCCTAGATATATGAACAATTCCAAATTTTTCTGAAGTCTAAATAGGTAAAACACAAACACAAGCATGCACATGCATCACGCGCGCGCGCACACACACACACACACACACACACACACACACACACACACACACACACACACACACACACACACACACACACACACACACACACACACACACACACACACACACACACACACACACACACACACACACACACACACACGCACACGCACACACACACAGACGCACGCACGCAGCACGCACGCACGCACGCACGCACACACCCACACCCACACACCCACCCACAAGCACGCACGCACGCACACACACACACGCGCGCGCACGCACGCACGCACGCACACACACACACACACACGCGCGCGCGCGCACACAGTCATACACACCACACCCAAACGTATGAAAGCCCGACCACCCGCACGCACTCACTCTCACGTCATCATGTGCTTACCAACAGAAGTCGTGACACAGAAAATAGCTGCTAGCGCTAGAAATAGAAGTTGAGCCTTCATCATAAAAAACCGTCACATCTATGTAGCTAACCAGTCGTCTAAATGCCAGGTCACGATTCTTGAGAGTGCACAACACTGATTAAATTGCAAAAGACATGGTTTGCCCTGGAAGTTTATTCGAAAGCGGCAAATAAAATGTAAATTCAACAATTGAAATACAATGAGGGGCAGTCCGTAGAATCTCAATTGTTAAAAAAAAAATTACATTGTATACAACCGGTCATTCCAATAATTCAAATGCAAAAGACGAGAAATTATTTAACTAAATTACCAGAAAGTATATGTGCATCAGAAGCCTGATGTTAGTTTATTAGATATATGACACCGAAACAGGGTGTTACGAAAACGAAGACCTTGAAAACGAAGACCTCGAAAACGAAGACCTCGAAAACGAAGGCCCCCTTAACCAGGCCAAATCCTCTCCAATATCCTCTTAACATTACGAGAGCCCAGACCCTCTCGTAACTTTAATATTAAGATGAAAATAACACATTTACACTCAGAATTACAATTATAGTGATAGTATATCTTATATTAATGAGTAAAATGTGTGTTTTTCTTGAAAAACACGTCAAAAACATTAATTATCTACCGATCGTAAAACAAAACAAAACATTTATAAATGGCGTATAGCATTTGTTCTCTTGTTTTAAATACTCTGCACTGACCACGACTCTCGCGTCTCGTGTTACAGTGTGATTATTATATTATTACTCTTGTATGTCTAGATCTGAAAGGCGGCTGATCAAA
>NW_014579169.1:31760-35148 GCF_000485595.1 Priapulus caudatus
AAGTTGCATCATTTCTAAAATAAAATGCATGCGTTAACAAAAATATTTTAAAAATGCAGAGAAAGTTAAAAAATTCACTCGAAAAGCATGCGTGAAACAAGCGTTAAATAGAAGTAAATATATAGCAAGCGTAAATACGTAGATGCGTTCATCGGTTCTTGCCTCTTCGTTCTCTATGTTGTGCGTTCAATTGCCGTGGTGCCTGAAATATGTTCGTGCGTTGTGACTGCGTGCGTGTGTGCGGTGTGCGTGTGTGGCGTTGTGTTGTGTGTGTGCGCGCGTGTGTGTGTGGTGGTGGTGCGTGTGCGTGCAGTGTGTGTGTGGTGTTGTGTGGGTTTTGCGTGGGCGTGTGTGCGTGTGTGTGGCGTGTGTGTGTGCGCGTATCGCACTGCGTATGGCTTGTGTGTTTGTGAGTGTGTGAATGTGTGTGTGTGTGTGTGAGAGAGTTTGTGGGGCGTGTGTGGCGTGTGCGTGTGTGTGTGTGTGTGTGTGTGTGTGTGTGTGGGTGTGTGTTGTGCCGCGCTCTGTGTGTGTGCGCAGGCGTACGCACGCGTGTGTGCGTGTGCGTGTGCGCAGAGTGCCACGCGACCTACAGCCGTCTCTCATGGAATTAAATCCAACGTGCGTTATGTCAATAAGCCGGCAGTGCCGTCACCGAGTGCTCCCGACGGAATCAGATGAGAGAAGCGGGGCTGTTACGGCACTTACCAGCCTGATCTAATATCACAGCCAGCGATGAACAAAACCTTAGATTGTCCGCAATTTCCTGACATCGTGGCGTATAGTATAGCAATCAATGTGATGCTGACACAAAGGCACGGGGTCAGCACCGACGAATGCATGCTCCGTGTTTCACTAGGAATTTAGAACCCTTGCTGGTCATGCCGAAGAGAAGCTTACATTAACACCGTAAGAAACCTTGCATTTTTCATAATGCTCTCGCGTCTTCGTGATAATAACATCAGACGCTACGATGATATAATAATTCATGTCGAGAGGGAAATAATAAGCTGTAGTATGGTTTCATCTATAGAAATAATATATATCTATATTATCTCTATGGTTCATCGCAGATTCAAAGTCGCTGTAATTCGAGTCAATTCAGTGTAGCGCTACACTAACACTAGCGTGTCGCATAGAAGGTTATGGATCGATTGTGGGTGAAGGGCTTCGTCTCATCGGTTTATTTATCTAATTGTTCAATCAAAGCTTCCGTTACTGTCTGTCTCTCTCTCTCTCTCTCTCTCGCTGTTTGTCTCTCTCTCTCTCGCTGTCTGTCTCTCTTCCTCTCTCTCCTTTCTCCTTTCTCTCTCTCTCCTCTCTCTCTCTCTCTCTCTCTTTCTCTCCAATCCATACCCTCCTTCCTCATCTGTGGTCTCATTCAATATCTCTTCATCGGCTCGTTTCCGCAGCGTCCGTCCATGATCGGATCTCGTGCAACCCGCGGCGCATAATACATTCATTATTACACGGGCGGGTGTTTCATCATCATCATCATCATCATCAATCATCATCATCATCATCATCATATCATCATCATCATGCAACCACCATCATCACGTCATCCATCTCATCATCACATCATCATCCTCATGCGTCATCATCATCATCATCATCATCATCAATCAATCATCACCTATCATCAATATCTTCTTCTTCTCTTCTTCTTCTTCTTCTCTTCTTCTTCTTCTCTTTCTCTTCTCCTCGTCTTGCGTCTTCTCTTTTTTATTTGCGATTTTCTCTTGCTTCTTCTTCTTACTTCTTCTGACTTTTTCTTTTCTTCTTCTTCTTCTTTTTCTGTCTGCTTTATTCTTCTTCGCCAGTCTAATTCTTCCTTCTTTTCTTCTTTTTCTCTTCCTCCTTTGTAGCTAAATCACCATCACATAGACAGCAGCTGTTGTGTTGTTGTTGTTTGTTGTTCATGTCTTCTTCTTCTTCCTTCTCCTTCTTGATAAGGTTACATCCACATTACGTGGCAACCAAGCGCTGCTTGTTGTTGTTGTTGTTGTTGTTGTTGTTGTTGTTTCTTCCTTTCTTCTTCTCTTCTCTTTCTTCTGCCTCTTCTTTTCGCACGTCTAATTCTTCTTCTTCTTCTTCTTGTTCTCTTCTTCTTGCTGCCTTTTCTTTTTCTCTTCTTCTTTCTTGTCTGCCTTTTTCTTCTTCGGCGCGTCTAAAATTCCTTCTCTTCTCTTCTTCTTTCTTCCTCTTCTTCTCCTCTTCTCTCTCTTCTTCTTCTCTCTCTTCTTCTCTTCTTCTTGTTCTCTTTCTTCTCTTTTTGTTTCTTTCTTCTTCTTCTTCTTCTTCCTTCTTTGATAGCTCAAATCACAAGCTAAAATCAACCAGTCACNTCTGCCTCTTTCTTCTTCGCCGTCTAATTCTTCTTCTTCTTCTTCTTCTTCTTCTTCTTCTTCTTCTTCCTTCTTTGTAGCTAAATCACCATCACACAGACGCAGCTTGTTGTTGTTGTTGTTGTTGTTGTTGTTCTTCTTCTTCTTCTTCTTCTTCTTCCTTCTTTGTAGGTTAATCACCATTACACAGACGCTGCTTGTTGTTGTTCTTCTTCTTCTTCATCATTATCTTTTTTCTTTTTCTGCAGGCTGATAGCCGTCATGTTCCCGCTGAACTCTCGCTGGCTTCAGTCTCGCTCCAAGCTCATCCAGATCCTCATCTGGCTCATGTCGATAGCCATCGGCTCCGTACAGCTGTTCGTGTCGAAGGAGGAAGCGTACATGTACGGTGGCAGCGTCATGTACGACTGCAACGAGTACTGGGCCGACTACCGCAGCCGACAGCTGTACACGGTGTTTGTACTGTTCGCGACCTACGTCGTGCCGCTTATACTGCTCATGGTCACCTACGCGGGAATTGGCGTCAAGCTGTGGAAGCATACATGTCCCGGGAACGTCGACAAGCGAAGGGACCTGCAGCAGATACAGGCGAAGCGCAAGGTAGGCGTCTGTCGCACTCACGCTGTCACCACACGTACCACACACGTACCACATGTACACGCGTACACACGTATACACGTATACACGTATACACGTATACACGTACCACACACGTACACACGTATACACGTACACGTACACACACGTACCACACGCACACACGTATACACGTATACACGTATACACGTACGCACGTATACACATATACACGTACCACACACGTACACACGTACACACGTATACACGTATACACGTACCACGCACGTACACACGTATACACGTATACACATACCACGCACGTACACACGTACACGTACCACACACGTACACACGTACCACACGTACCACACGTATACGTCACACACATATACACGTACACGTACACGTACCACACGCGTACACACGTATACACGTACACGTACCACACACGTACACACGTA
>NW_014579169.1:36788-37944 GCF_000485595.1 Priapulus caudatus
AAAGAGAGAGAGGGATGTTGAGATAAAATGAGAGAGAAAGAGCGAGAGAGTGAGAAAAAAAGAGAAAAAAAAGAGAGAGAGAGAGTCACTTGTCTCATTAATAAAGCTCATATCGCATCTTAGCTGTTATAAGCGCGCATGCATGCTCATTTTACATACTGGTTTCAGTAGACAACGAATCGTGCGCGTGAGTATATGCTTGCGTTGGCTCCTGTGTACAATATATGTTTTGCATATGAATACTTTATTAAAGCATATTCAGTGATTATTCATAACGCTTAAGCAGTGCATTATCACCCGATAACAAAATGATATGATTGCATATGCTGCGCGTCCATACACCGGAGAGTGTTGCCATCGTCCGTAATTTGCATGCGATGCTCCGAAATAGCGGATATCCGGATAATCCGAATAATTCCGAAATGCGTTTTCACGCGAGCCGACGTAAAAGAAATGCGGAAATGCTCGCTTAAATCATTTGTTCCTAGCTTGCATGCGCTGATGCAGCGAGAGAAAAATATATAGCCGCCATTACTAATTCCCACAGAGACGCATACGAACAAAACAACGTTGTTAGTTACAGTAATGTACGCTCCCATACATCACTGCATATATAGCTCTTGGCGCTCAACCATATATATTCGAATCGCACTGCAATTATGCTATCCCGCCTAGAATACTGCTGTGAGTGTACTTCTAATGAATTATCGCCCGAACACAGTGATGAATGCATACCGGGAACAGAACCTGACGCATAAACATGGTATTACGTCACCTGGTGGGAGGGAAACATTGGTCTGTGGAGGAATTGTAGAAACTCGTCGTTGGGAATCGGGATTGTGTGCAGTCCGTGAACGCTCGTATGTGAGTAGCGGTTGTAAAACTCAATAGCTATATCGCTCTAACTCACCGTATTTGTCGACCAGCCCTCAAGCTGTGTTCTCCCGTACATAAGGAGCTTTGCGATGCGATATGGCCGAGTAGCTGGCGAAACTGGCGAATATAACGAGAGTGTATAAAAACGACGTCTGTGTCGTTCTAACGATTGAACCCGGCGAATAAATCGACCAGAAAACATTCCCACGAGTGAAATATTCGAAAACATTTTGTCGTGAAAGATCGTTTTGGTGCTTAACGATATATAGAACTTATATAT
>NW_014579169.1:42511-43804 GCF_000485595.1 Priapulus caudatus
CTACGAACAACCTAACAATCAACATAAGCATGAATGTAAGAAACTACGAACAACCTAACAAGGAACATAAGCATGAACGCAGTGACCTACGAACAACCTAACAATCAACATAAGCATGAATGTAAGAAACTACGAACAACCTAACAAGGAACATAAGCATGAACGTGGGAACCTACGAACAACCTAACAATGAACAGCATGAACACAGTGACCTACGAACAACCTAACAATGAACATAAGCATGAACGTAGGAAACTACGAACATCCTAACAATGAACATAAGCATGAACGCAGTGACCTACGAACAACCTAACAAGGAACATAAGCATGAACGTGGGAACCTACGAACAACCTAGCAATGAACAGCATGAACGTAGGAAACTACGAACAACCTAACAATGAACATAAGCATGAACGTGGGAAACTAAGAACAACCTAACAATGAACATAAGCATGAACGTAGGAAACTACGAACAACCTAACAAGGAACATAAGCATAAACGCAGGAACCTACGAACAACCTAACAAGGAACATAAGCATGAACGTGGGAAACTACGAACAACCTAACAATGAACAGCATGAACACAGTGACCTACGAACAACCTAACAAGGAACATAAGCATAAACGCAGGAACCTACGAACAACCTAACAAGGAACATAAGCATGAACGTGGGAAACTACGAACAACCTAACAAGGAACATAAGCATGAACGTAGGAAACTACGAACAACCTAACAAGGAACATAAGCATGAACGCAGGAAACTACGAACAACCTAACAAGGAACATAAGCATGAACGTAGGAAACTACGAACAACCTAACAAGGTCATAGTAGGAAGAATATACGCAAACAATTCTCCACGACTTGTTGCGTTTTGTAGATATTTGCAATGTTTCGCGCAACGACCACAGCGAGGTGACGAACTGGTTCTATGGTTTCTTCTCGAAGTTAAAGTTTCTTTATTGATTACCCTGTAGTGGCCTACATTTTTGCTCGCTTCAACATATATGGTATCGCGTTCACAGATAGTCAACAAGTCGAGTATTGGCAATCGTGTCTCATTACACAACGCGGCGCTAGATGGATAATATCTGTACACATGTTCTGTGGCTTCCCACGCGTATAGCTCTACTATAGCACGGACAGTGAGCGTATGAGATCTGTAATAGATCTATAGCTCTACTATAGCACGGACAGTGAACGTATGAGATATGCAATAGCTCTATAGCTCTACTATAGCACGGACAGTGAACGTATGAGATATGTAATAGATCTATAGCTCTACTATAG
>NW_014579169.1:43829-45822 GCF_000485595.1 Priapulus caudatus
TCTCTCTCTCTCTCCATCTCTCTCTCTCCCTCGCGCGCTCTCTCTCTCTCTCTCTCTCTCTCTCTCTCTCTCTCTCTCTATATATATATATATATACCATATTCAGTTTCAAGTACAATGTGTATCACTCTTTCAGCTCTTCGGGTGGTGTTGTCGCCATCTTTATGTTTACGTTCTTACATCGACGGCCTCATTACCACGCCAATCACTGCCAGGATCTGGAATGACGCCACGAATGTGATCGAATCTGGCAATTTCCGCGCGGACCCACGTCGAGTTCCCGCCACGTCTAGCCAATGAATTCTAAAAATAAGATTATTCGTTCGAATCCGCTGCGGGTCCGGTGCGTAATTGCCACGTGGCCGTGAATAGACGTCGGCGTTAATCACGTGGTGAGTCGCGAGGACGTCGCCGGACGCTCACATGCACGAGAGAAAGACGCATCCTGGGTTCTATACGCGTCCGTGCGCGAGTGAACGAAGCTAGTTGCTGCGTAGAGTCGTTGAGTCGTGAGAAGTGGTGATTATAATTGGGATTCTTTCTTTCGCGTTGGTGCATTGTACGGTGTGATACGAATGACTCATATCCATATGTAAAATGTCACGCCCTCCCCCCTCCCACCGCATCATGGCGTCAACGAATGACCGACCGTAACATCGGCGAAACTTCTAGAGAGAAAATTAAAAACTAGAATAATAATAATTATTGTTTCCAACCGTGATAGGAATTGAAAATGGTTTTTGCGTGCTCTCCGGATGACAACGTCAGTGACGCGGGTAGAATGACGTTTAATTTTTGTATCGCCATTGTCGTACGTCATTTCACGAGCAGCCGATCATGGTTGCAGAAAAATGTTTACGCGTCGCGGCGTTGCGTGTAGCGAAAAGTAGAATAACCGTGTCTGATAAAGTGTCATTCGTTGTTGCTGCTCCCTCCTTCCTCTCTATCTCTCCCCCCCCTCTCTCTATCTCTCCCCCTCTCTCTATCTCCCCCCCCACGGGGCCGTGCCCGTGCCGTGCCTGTGCCTTTCCTATTTGAAGCCGGGACGGAGTTCGCGCGCGCGGCAAACACTCTGTAACAAGCGTCGGTCACGCGCTGCCGTCGCTCGCGGCGTTACGCGGACACGTAGCCACTCTCAGCGACGTCGGCCCTGGTTTCCGGCACCGACGCGCGCGCTATCTCTTCCCTGGGGTGAACATGAGAGTCGTTTCACACGCCGTGACGTCAGCAGCAGCGGTGGCTGTCATTAGTGATGCAGTAGTGCAGCGGGGTCGGCAGCAGCAGCAGCAGTAGCAGCAGCAGCAGGAGCAGCAGCAGCAGTAGTAGCATAAGCAGCAGCATAAGCAGCAGTATTAGCATCAGCAACAGTAGCAATAACCGCAGTAGCAGTAGCAGCAGCAGCAGCAGCAGCAGCAGCAGCAGCAGCAGAGCAGCAGCAGGAGCAGCAGTAGCAGCAGCAATAGCAGTAGTAGCCTGCTACTACTGCTATTGCTGCTGCTACTGCTGCTGCTCAGCAGGAGCAGCAGCAGCAGCCGCCGCAGCAGCAGCAACAACAGGAGCAGCAGTACAGTAAACACCCGCATAGGAAAACCGTGATTTTCTGTTTCAGGCTGAAGAAGTTCTTATATATATGGTACATAGTGAGAAATCAGCTTGAAAAGGTTCTTAAAGAGGTTCTTAATTCTTTTTTTTGGGGGGGGAGGGATATTGTGTACATTATCTAGGTAAAATTGGCTTTAATTAGTGAATAATTTACACTAATTAATTAACCAACTGCTCAATATTAGAAATTACATGTCTGTTTAAATTCATTTGAGTTAATTTATTTATCACCTTTAATTTACTTATCATATTAAACTATCATGTGAAAATTGATTTGACTAATAGTAGACAGTTTCCAATGGTGTAGCACACATACTTGGATTGCCACAGTTTGCTCTAATTTTCGGTATTTTTTTTATATAAGAACCTGTTTAATTTATCAGGCTGAAGA
>NW_014579169.1:47213-48272 GCF_000485595.1 Priapulus caudatus
TTTCTTCTCCCCCCATCCCTCGGTACATCATTACTTGGTCATCTTCCTCATCACGCGCTTCATCGTCTGGAACGTCGGCTTCTCCTCCTACCCCTGCCCTCTCCCCTCCTTCTCCCCTCCCCCTTCCCTCTTCCTCTCCTTTTCTTCTCCCCCCATCCCTCGGTACATCATTACTTGGTCATCTTCCTCATCACGCGCTTCATCGTCTGGAACGTCGGCTTCTCCTCCTACCCCTACCCTTTCTTCCTCCCCTCTCCTCTACCCTCCCCTCCCCTCCCATCTCCTCCTCTACCCCATCCTCCGGTACATCATTACTTGGTCAGCTTCTTCATCACGCGCTTCATCGTATGGAACGTCGGCCTCGCCTCCGGCGCCTCCCTCCAACATTCCTTTGTCAGCTGATAGAGGTCGTCACTGTCGCAGCTTCCGGCCTGCAGCTTGGGCCGGAACGGCAGGGTCGCCTGCGCCTTGACCAGCTTTACGATGGCTGCGCATGCGCGAGATGCAAACGAGTCATGGGGAGTACGATTTCTATGGTTACTAAGCGCGCGGCTACGTCGCAGACCTAGTTTAACGCGAGATCTCGCGTGAATCGCGCGATGGAATTAGTTTAAGCATATATAATATATATATATATATATATATATATAGTAAGATCGTTCAGCATTCGGCCATTTAAAAATTATATTCGTGCATACATTACATAGGTGTATGTACAGACATCTACATGCTTTGTTTGAGTTGATCCGATATAGGTATTGATCATATGAAATGCATCCCGGCTGACATAACTAACCGTGCGGAATTTCTTTTTTCTTTTTGCGGAATTTATATATTCTTTTTTCCTTTACATCGACTTGTAAAGAAGCCATGCACATTAAAAATTATATGCACAGATATATGTGCATATATATATATATATATATATATGTATATATAAACACACGCACGCACGCACGCACGCATGCGCGCACACACACACACCCTCCAATACCAATGTAGATACTAAAAGACATAATAAATAACCATAACAAACTGCCCACTGTCAACTATTCAGTT
>NW_014579170.1:0-536 GCF_000485595.1 Priapulus caudatus
GCGTGTGTGCGTGTGTGTGCGTGCGTGCGTGTGTGTGTGTGTGTTTGCGCACACATGTGGCTGCGTGTGTGGTGCGCGCGTGTGTGTGCGCGCGCGCGTGTGTGTGCGTGCGTGTGTGTGCGTGTGTGTGTGCGCACACATGTGGCTGCGTGTGTTGTGTGTGCGTGCGTACTTGCGCGCGTGTGTGCGTGTGTGTGCGTGTGTGTGTGTGTGTGTGTGTGTGCGTGCGTGTGTGTGCGTGCGTGTGTGTGCGTGCGTGTGTGTGCGCACACACGAGATATATATGTGTGTAGTGATTGTGTGCGCACACACACGCACGCACACGCGTGATTGTGATTGTGTGATGTGCGCGCGCGTGTGATTGTGCGCGCGCGTGCGTGTGTGTGTGTGTGTGCGCGCGCACACATGTGTCTGCGTGTGTGTATGTGTGTGTGTGTGTGTGCGCGCGTGTGTCTGCTTGTGTGTGCGTGCGTGTGTGTGCGTGTGTGTGCGCGTGTGTGGTGCGTGTGTGTGCGTGTGCGTGCGTGTGCGTGTGT
>NW_014579170.1:4891-8481 GCF_000485595.1 Priapulus caudatus
CATTCTCCCAAACACTTCTCACTTTTACTCTCCCTAGTTCAGTCAGCAGGTGTGGTGGGTGTGCGTGTACGTGAGTCGACAGTTTGCTTATGTAATACCATCATGTGGGTCACTCTCTGAATTACTAGTGCTGATATTATATGCATGTAAGGCAAATGCCTATTCCGACCTAAGGAATTTGGTTTAATGAAAGTTCGCACAGATGGGTACTTGTAATACACATGCATTTGTGTGTGTGTGTGTGTGTGTGTGTGTGTGTGTGTGTGTGTGTGTGTGCGTGTGTGTGTCGTGTGTGTACGTGCGTGCGTGTGTGTGCGTGTGTNCGAGCGTTCACGCACATGCATACACACATACACACATACAGATACACACATACACGCACGCACACATGCGCCCACACGCACACACGCACACACGCACACACGCACGCATAGAAAATGAGATCAGCTTCTTATTCTGTAATGTCGTAGCTATTTTTTGCCCTGAAAGAATTGTTAGTGTCAAACTCTCTGTGCGTTTATCACTGCACGTGTGATTCCGGTTACATCATGACCGCTGTATTACGCTCGGTAACAGTTGACGTGTGGTCTGCTGAACTGCTTTTCTTGCTTTGGAAGTGTCTGCAATGAGTTGGAATTATTGCGCGTAGACCATAAAACCTGATCTCTGTGATGCCGGTGCCTGATGAGACGAGAGCGCCACCTTCTGGCTAAAATTGTTGCTATTGGCGGGTTCTTATAAAAACATATATTATCTAGAGAGACATGATACAAGATTGCGTGGCACAGCTTTGCTGTTGATCCTAAGCGCTGCGCGCGGATGAGACGCGAAGTTCCGCGGGATGTGCGCATTAGAGAGGTATTATTAGTTCTTGATATTATGCATAAAATTCGAATAGTCTGATTGATTGTGTATGAATGAAAGAATATACAGTTATAAAATGTTTATCTATTTTATGTTACTGATAAAACAACATGAACAATACTGGCACAACATGTAAATGATTTTACGCTTATGCTTTACATGCGCGTGATAACAACACTTAGTATACAACAAACAATTTTCAACTAAGTGCAATTATGTACAAATGTTCAACAAAACGGTGGCTAACGAGGTTTAACAGTAAATACCATCAGAAGCCTTTATACTAGTGTAGCGTTGTTAGCTTTCCATACATAGAACAAACAACTTTTAAACATCAAACTGCTTCATAAGTAAAAAAGGAGGATTTCTACATTATCAACATTGAAACGATTGCAGACACCTTACTTTTACCTCAACAATCATCATTACAAAAATACAGAAAGCTAATCTGTAAACCTTTATGATGTCTTTAAATTAACTACTAAAACATTAACAAATGCACATCTGCGTGGAGTTTTGTTGAAACCCATATTATCACATTATTTAGCGAACGTCTGTGTATCTTGCTAGCACGACAACTCGCTCCTTCACATCTATTTTTAGCCAGTATAGCCCACATTGTTGTTACCATTGTTGCCGTAACCAGTGTTGCCGGTGTTGCCGTAACCAGTGTTGCCAATGTTGTTGGAACCAGTGTTGCCGGTGTTGCCGTAACCAGTGTTGCCGGTGTTGCTGTAACCAGTGTTGCCGGTGTTGCCAATGTTGTTATATCCAGTGTTGCCGGTGTTGCCAATGTTGTTATATCCAGTGTTGCCGGTGTTGCTGTAACCTGTATCGCCTGCGTTGTTAAAACCTGTGTTGCCAGTATTGCTATAGGTATTCTGTCCAGAGCTTGCATACCCAGTGTTGCCAGTGTTTGTGTTACCATAACCTGTGTTGGAATTGCCATAACCAGTATTGCCAGTTGTACCTCCGGAACCCGTGTTAACATTTCCGTATCCAGAATTGCCGCTGTTAACGCCTCCATAACCCGTGTTTCCATTGCCATATCCACTGTTGCCATTTCCAGAGTTGCCGTAGCCGGAGTTGCCATATCCACTGTTGCCATATCCACGGTTACCATACCTGCCGCCGCCGCCGCCATAGCCTCCGCCATAGCCGCCACCGTAGCGGCCACCGTAGCCGCCGCCGTAGCCGCCCCCGTAGCCTCCACCGTAGCCGCCGCCATAGCCGCCATAGCCGCCGCCGTAGCCGCCGTAGCCGCCATAGCCGCCGCCATAGCCGCCATAGTGTGGGTAGTAGTGGTGTTGGGAAATAAGTTGATGTATGTAACCTTTGCTTTTTGTGTGGGTATCGCTCTTCGTACTGCTGCCCTTCAAATATATAATTAGTGGACTGCTGTGACCGTAACCGCCATATCCACCTCCGTGACCTCCGTAGCCTCCATATCCTCCGCCATAACCTCCGTAGCCTCCATATCCTCCGCCATGACCTCCGTAGCCACCATATCCTCCTCCGTATCTTCCGTAACCGCCGCCATAGCCGCCACCATAGCCGCCACCATAGCCGCCACTGTGACCGCCATATCCACTTGACTGTGCCTGAGTATACATCAAACAATATAATTTTATGATTGTATTGAACAGCAAATCACACTAACGGACCGAACGATAGACAGACAATCAATCAGGCAACAGGACAGCTAGGGACAGTCACACAGACGGACATAGGGAAAAGCGGACGGACGGATGGATGGACGAATAGACATATAGGGGAGTCGTAGATGAACAAACAGACAGACATGGCGACACGACAAAAAGAGAGATAAGTAAAAAAAAAGAAAGAGAGTGTGAGAGAAGCAGAGATAGGAACACACACACACACATGCACGAACGAACACACACGCGCACGCGCACACGCACACGCACACGCACACGCAAACGACACGCACACGCAGACGCACAGCGCGGACAGACACACGGAACACGCACACGCACCAGCACTACGCACACGCACGACCGCGGCACGCAACACACGACACATGAGCAACGAGACAATTAGGAGAGGAGAAGGAGCGGAGAGAGAGAGAGAGAAGAAGAAAAGGGGAAGGAGGACGAGAGAAAGAGGGGGAGAGAGAGAAAAGAGGAGAGAGAGAGGGAGAGAGGAGGGGAGAGGAGGAGAGGAGGGGGGGAGGGGAGAGAGAGATGGGATTGGATGAACGTCGCAGGATTGGGTCAAACACGTTAACAGATAACACGAAATTTACCTCTCCCTCCGTGCTTTGACATTAGTATTGTATCATGAATTTATTACTTTTTTGGAGTTGCCGCTGGGGTAACATATAAGGCATCAACACATGTAATGGATGGTTAGGAATAGAGGGGCGAGGCTTCGTCGCTAAAGAGCAATTCCGAGGATCACTGCCCAGTGGGAGAAAAACCCATTCGTCAAAAACTTGTGTTCGCCCTGAACACAATCTAACCTCATTTTTCGAAATTCCGAAGATTTAGGTTAGACGCGCAAACCGCAGCCGGGATATACGAAAAGTCGCCATGAATAGACATCGAAAAATGGGAGTAAATTTATTATGTTATTACTTAATTAATAAGTATTATTCAGGAATGACGAGCTAATTAATTTACTATCGCATACGGTGAAGGAAATTGCGCGGTTGCGCTGCGCAATGAAGCTTGAGTATAGACGCTGACATGGGAAGCAATCGTGCA
>NW_014579170.1:8506-16229 GCF_000485595.1 Priapulus caudatus
AGAGAGAGAGAGAGAGAGAGAGAGAGAGAGAGAGATGGTGAGATCGCAGATTAGTCAACACGTTCAGATAACAAGAAATTTACCCTCTCCCCTCCGTGCATCTGACCTAGTTTGTATATGAATTTATTCTTATTTCGCTGTAAAATATAAACCGCACTCAACAAAACAAGTAAATGGAATGGTTAGGAAATAGAGGGCAGCACTTACCGTCGCTAAAAGAGCAACTCCAATCACTGCCCAGTTGAGAAAACCCATTCTCAAAACTTGTGTTCGCCCTGAAACACAAATAATAACCTCATTTTCAGCAATAATCGAGAAAGAGAAAGATCTAGGTTAAAACGCGCAAACCGCACGATATGACGAAAAGTCACCTGAATAGCATCGTAAACTGGTAAAATTAATTATTATATACTAACTAAATATAATTATTCCAAGATGACCGAGCCTAATTTAATTACTATCGCATACGTGAGGAAGTTTGCGGTTGCGCTGCCAGCAATGGAGCGTTGAGTAAGAACTCTACAATATAAGCAAATCATGCACATCACTCTTCTAAAACTCGAGCCAATGAGAGCGAAAGCGCCACATTATCACGTTCAGCACGGATCCCGAGTTCGAACAATCAAAACGCACGTCCGCGGATCCCGAGTATATACTCGTTCGAACAATCAAAACGCACGTCCGCGGATCCCGAGTATATACTCGTTCGAACAATCAAAACGCACGTCCGCGGATCCCGAGTATATACTCGTTCGAACAATCAAAACACACGTCCCCCGAGTATATACTCGTGGCAACTTTTTCGCCGCACGTTTGCTATATTTTCATATAGATGGCAGTGGCTGTACGCTTAGAAATTAACAACACATTGTCCTTTCCCGGCTCTGTGTTAGAACACCAAAACATTCCAGCTATAAAGAGCTACTCATACCAATGCTACTCATACCATACGATAAATACCAAACTTACTTATCCAACTAGATATCGATATGATTATCAAAATACTTATCGAATTACCCATTAAACTACTATACGATATCGAACTAGTTATTCAATGCGTGTTGAATTATATAAAACTACTTATCAAACTAGGTATCGAATACTTGTCCAATCACTTATCAAACTACATGTCGATCTACATGTAAAATTGGCTATCAAATACTTATCGAACTGCATACCAAACCACATATCGAACTAGTTATTGAATACTAATCGAACTAGTTATCGAACTACATTAAAAACTACATTATAAAATTACACGTAGAACAACTTATCGAACCACGCAATACTATGCGAGATAATTCTAAGTAACGATGGCGATGTTGCTAACCTTATAAGCGATGTTTGTTCACGATCTATCGGTGATGTGAGATGCGATGGCAACGGGACGAGCGTCACTACTGATGCTTCTTGCAGGACGATGGCGTCGTTTTATACTTCGAAAGCAGATTTGTTGACCGCGATTCCGTGCGGATGCTGCAAAGATAGTTTGCCTGACCCACTTGTACCTGGCGTGCGACGGACTGCGCCATTCTCCCAAACACCTCTCACTTTCCATTCAAGTTCAGTCAGCAGGATCTAAGTGTGGATGTATGCATGTGCATGTGTGTTGAGCTAACAGTCTGCCTATGAATGACCAACATGTGGGTCAGTATCTGACTTACTAGTGCCGATATATAGGCCTATGCGTGAAAGGCAGATGCCTGATCCGATCTAGAGAATTCGGTTCAGTGAAAGTTATCGCTGACGAATATCGATAAGATACGTGCGAGCATGCATCAACTAGGACGGCTCTTTGATGCGCCCGCCCGCGTGTGTGTGCCTGTGAACGTGTGTTTGCGGGCGTGTATACTCATGTATGTGCGCGCGTGCGTGTGTATATGCGCGTGCGTGTGTATATGCGCGTGCGTGTGTATATGCGCGTGCGTGTGTATATGCGCGTGCGTGTGTATATGCGCGTGCGCACGTGCGTGTACGTGCGTTGTTAAATTTCATGTCATTCATTGAATTGAATGTATATATTTCTGTGTGAATTCAATTCATTCTTATTTAATAATTACTGCAACGTAAAGACTTACGCACTTAAAATGTTTTTCTCAGCAAACTATTCATAGTAACCTGTTTACGTGCATTGTCACCATGTTCCTAATCACGCTTGTGTAATTTTACAGTCGAATCATCATGATAATTACCACTGATATATTCTTAAAATTCCGCTAAAACTCCACAAAGTCCCTCACAATGCTTTACCCATTCCGCGCGTTACAGCTATTCGCAGTGGGTTTAAAAAAATTCCAGGCATCTTATCTGATAGATCGATCATACACAAATCACATTCTGGTTTATTCATCGCAGTCCACATTTTCTTTGTCCGTTTTAACACAGATGGACTTACCCTATATAGCAAGCAACCAGATCCAGGAACAAGATAAACTGACAGCCGAATCTCGAACACAATTGATCGTTAAAATGTACAGCGTTATTTTTATTTTCGTGCGCTAGATCCCTAGTTACCCACATTTCGCCCTTGCCGAGAAAACGTGTGAAGATTCGTGGACATTGGCCTTCGCCTATTAACCGATACACTGACCGGCGGTCAGCCAGCTGAGACGGAACACAGCGAAGCACATTCATGTTTCTTACTCCTCTTCAAACTTCCTTGATACTTTTACAATAGTCAGTGTATATGCTAATTACATACTCATATATTATTATTGTTGTTGTTGATATTATTGTTATTATTATTATTATTATTATTATTATTATTATTATTATTATTAATAGTAGTAGTAGTAGTAGTAGTAGTAGTAGTAGTAGTAGTAGTAGTAGTAGTAGTAGTAGTAGTAGTAGTAGGTCTTAAATTGTACCGGTATCTACACGCTTCTTATAGAGTGCAACAATGACAATGTTATATATATATATATATATTTATTTATTTATTTAAATAATATACAGGTACATACATAAATGTCATTTTAATTGAAAAAATTTACGATTGGATGCATTAAATTAATATTTTGGTAAACACTAATCTAACGTGGGGCGCTTTTAGTGCGTCACCGCCGACGTCTCCTGAATCGTCTGCTGCCGTTTGGCACTGTCTAAAAATATTTAAAAAATTACACATCTCAGCGCAGCTCCTTCTCTACTATCGGTGCATAAAAAGCATCATTTATTTCTATTGTCAAATTCGCTTTCGTTGACTATTTACGATGAGTAGATTTCTTTTCGCAAACATTAATATACAACCATATACATTTAAGAGTAAACAGTGTAGCAGCGTGTTGATTCACTCACGGCGGCTGCATACAACAGGCACTCGCGCCATTTTAATAATAAAATGATAGCAAGTTTGTCCTTAGTACCGAAACTTCAATGTTGATGTTTACTCTCTATCGTCTAAAAGACAATGCGGTCTTTTTAGAATGCGTCCAGCAATCTTAGGCGGCAAACGGCGCGGCCTAATGTGCACAAGGACAATAGAGTTGTGTATACACACAGCAACGGCACACACGCGCACGCCTCACACACCGCACGGCAGTGCGCACGCAGAGACACACACACTCGGGCGGCGCACA
The DNA here is from genome assembly GCF_000485595.1 of Priapulus caudatus. NCBI lineage: Eukaryota > Metazoa > Priapulida > Priapulimorpha > Priapulimorphida > Priapulidae > Priapulus > Priapulus caudatus. Next base: position 12,085 of record NW_014579170.1, read on the forward strand.
GCACAATACACACGCGGTGCACAGAAACTTCACGCCGCAGACATACGGACACACGCGCCGACAACCTCGCGCACGAAACGCCGCGCATGCACACGGGCGCACACACGCGGCGCAACACAAAAACGCGCAGACGCACGCACCACACGCAGCACAGCGCGGCACGCAGAAACACGCCGCACCACACACACAACACGCAAGCGCACACCAGGAGCCCGCGCACACACACACCACACACAACAACGCGCGCGCGCGCGGAGGCGCGCGCGCACGGAAGACGCTGGGGGCGCACAGGCAAAAACACGCGCGGCACACACCAAACACACAATATAACACACGCAGCGCACACAGCCCGCGGCAACGAATATATACACCACAGCACGCACGCACGCACGGGACACACACACAGCGACCCAGCAAAGCAGCGCGGGAGGTGGTGAGACACACAACGCAGCGGGCACACACGCGCCGCGCGCGCAGCCAGACAGGCACACAAACACGGGGCGCCGCGGGCGGGGAAGGGCGGGGGGCCCCCCCCCCCCCCGTGCGGGTAGGCGGCAAGGAATTGTGGGCGCGAGGGACAGAGGTGGGGGAGAGGGTGGTCACGTGGAGTGACATGCAGGCACAAGAGAAGAACGCGGCGCCACACACGCGCACACATGGGAGCCCAATATATATTATTATATATTATTAGTATATATATATTATATATATATAATCAGATAAATATAAAGTAGCAGATGGCCATTTGAGGATTATTTACGATTACTCGCAGGGCAAGTTTCTAATATTTAATTTGTTAATATCACAAATCGTCATAGATCACGAGTTGTGTTTATATTTGCTACTATTCGGAACGATAGATTAGTTCATTGTACATTCCAGCAGCAACTCGCAATGCCGCTTCAATGTTTTCCAGGCAGTCCTATTATATAGCAGTGATCCACTCCACTTTGCTTTCAACGCATCCCCACCCGGCAGCCGGCTCCTTACACTGATCCATGCATTCATGGCTAAATATCGAAGCCTCTGCACGTGACGTCAGGCAGAGTCGCTCCTTGTTTCATAAGGTTTTTTGGGTTGCCGTGGTTGCTATTATAGTATGAGTAGGTGCAAGGTTGGCCGTGTTATAGGTTACTCAAGGAATCGCGGCCTGGTAGTGACCCGGCCCTGGTCGGAGGGGTTCAAGTCTGGATAATAGGTGGTGGGTAGGTAGTGTGCTGCATAGCAATACGTATACGAATTAGCTGCCGAGACACGCTGTGCAATAAAGTAGCTATAATGGGGTTAGCAGCTAGCTTTGTTCGCAGGGGTTGGCGCCGCGGAGTTAGAGGTGTTACAACGGTTGCGCAATCAACCCGGGTCAGTGTGGAAAGATACAGGTAATAGCGAAATAGGCCGATCGTATCGTCATAAGGGGCGATATAAAGGCCGAGAGTTAGGGGACGAAGTGACGGTTAGTAAAGTCTGGCAGCGATCACGTTGGGCAGAGAGGCTGACTAGATAGACATAGGCAAACGTTTAAGTAAGGTGTAATATCGGGAAAATGAGAGCTTAATAAGGGGGGTGGAACCATCATTGAGTGATAGTACTAGACGGCGTCATGTTTGACTGGTTGAGGTTTGCAGTAGTTTCTTGCGGGTATATGCAGGATGCAGTCTAGATTATAAAAACAACAGCATGGACGAAGACGGGTGGGAACGTGGCACGCAAGGCCGGCATGCACACTACGTGTACCTGACACACCGCACGCTACACACGCACGCACACATGCAGCGTACATGTATGCCCACACGCACTCGCGACGCACGACAGCGGTGCCACGTGTACACGCACGCACACACGCGCATCGCATGTGTACGGGTACACACCGCACGCACGAGCATAGCGTGGTACGTGGCAAGCGCAGCACGCATGGCACGGCGATGTGGTACGGTGCAAGACGGGGGGGACCGTGCCACGCCGCGCGTGACAGGCATACGCCATGCCACGCATCCCACGGCACGCGCTGGTAGAGGCGTGCCAAACAGCAGCGAGCCACACGAACACTACACGTACGCATGGCACGGGCACGGGTCCGTAACGGCGACGCACAGCACGGCAATACGTGTAGGTGCAAACGCAACGAGGCATGCACTCATGTGTAGGTGCACACGCACGCACGCACGTACTAACGCAGGCGCATGCAGCACCTGTACGTGGGCAGAACGCCGCACTAGCAAGCACGACGACGTACGGACCATGCACGCACACGGTGTAGTAGGCACACGCACGGGCACGGAGGACCATAATGTGTTCGCGTGCACACGGCACTGCACGGCAGTGCAAGCAGCCATGTGTACGATGGACACGCCGCAACGCCGTGACCTACGCGCGCATGGCCGCGACCGTGTATCGTGCAAACGCAACCGCACGCAGCCAGGAGGGGGGGGGGGGAGCGGGGGGTACGCATCCCCACGGGTAGTATACACCGCAGGAGTGCCGCACCGTGTACGGGGTGAAACGCACGGCAACTTGGACGCATGGTGTACGTGACGACGCTGTGCAATAAGTGGCTAATAAGGAAAGCAAAGTGTGTGCAGGTGTTTGTCTATTGGTTTCTCGCTTGTGTTGACTTCTCGTGTAATAAGCGTGTAAGTTAATTAAAGCGCGTAAGATGTGTTACAGATGTTGGGGCAGAATTACATCTTTGGCTTGAGTGATTCATATGTTTGTGTTTCTGCTAGTAGAAGTAAAAGTGGAATTAATTAATAAAAGATTCTAATTAAGCGCGGTCGTGTGATGTGGTGATGTGTGTGTGTGTGTGTGTGTGTGTGTGTGGTGTGTGTGTGTGTGTGTGTGTGGGTGTGTGTGTGTGTGGTGTGTGTGTGTGTGTGCTGTGTGTGTGTGTGTGTTGGTGTGATGTGTGTTGTGTGTGTGTGTGTGTGTGTGTGTGTGTGTGTGTGTGTGTATGTATGTGTATGTTATGTGTAGTGTGTGTGTGTGTGTGTGTGTGTGTGTGTGTGCTTGGTGTGTGTGTGTGGTGTTGTGTGTGTGTGTGGTGTTGGTGTGGTGTGTGTGTGTGTGTGTGATGTGTGTGTGTGTGTGGTACGTGTGTGCGTGTAGCAATACGTGGTATGTGCGTGTACGTGCATGCTTGCGCGTGTACGTGCGTGCGCGTGCGCGTGCAAACGTGCGTGTGTAGGTATACTGTGTGTGTTTGGGTAATTTCACGATAATTGCATGACGACGAACAAATCCTCCTTTTTGAGTAAGGTTCTCCTCGAACTGGCGAGGAAATTATATTTTATACCTGTAGCTGTGAGTGAGTATAAGTCAGGTTAATCAGGCGTTTCTCCGTGATGTGGATGTAGGCGGGAGGTAGTTTTTATTGATGTAGTGTAGGGCTATTGAGTGAGTTATTTGATGGTGATGTAGCGGGGAGGTAGTTATTGATGTGAGTAGCTATTGAGGGTAGTTATTGATGTGATGTAGCGGAGGGGAGGGTTTGGTCGGAGTGGGGGTAGTTATTGGATTGTGATGTGAGCTATTGAGGTAGTTATGATGATGTGATGTTAGGCGAGGTTAGTTATTGATGTGATGTAGCTAATTGAGTAGTTGATTGATGTGCTGATAGCTATTGACGGTAGTTTATTGTGTGGATGTAGCTATTTGAGGAAAAATAGTTATTGATGTGCTGTAGATTTGAGGTAGTTATTGATGTGATGTAGCTTATTGAGGTAGTTAATTGAAATGTGATGTAGAGGCGAGGTATTTATTGATGTGAATGTAGGGGAGTAGTTATTGAAGTGATGTAGGTCTATTGAGGTAGTTCTGTGATGTATAGTATTAAGTATAGTATGGGCCATCTGCTGTGCTTGTTTATGGCACCGTATATAGGATAGTAATTGCTTTCAATAATGTGACCAGTAAAAGCAAGATATCGTGTAGTTACAGGGAAAATGTGCAGATAGATTAATTACTGTTTAGTATAAGGAGACGTAACAATTAATTAGAGATTTCGAGCCGCCTTACATATTTAGAAAATGTGTCAATGACACAGGTCGAGTGAAAATATGAATGGCTGTATATCTCACCGGAGGTAGAAATGATAACATATGTACAAAAAAAGAAATGCAAATAAGATTAAAAATACGTTTTTTTATTTG
>NW_014579170.1:16254-19961 GCF_000485595.1 Priapulus caudatus
AACGGCAACGCCAATAGAATGACAAGGCCTAAGATGAACAGAAAAAAGGTCAACCAATTTTAGCCATATCTCTGCTACGTCATTTCAACTAGTTTTGCCTGTCAGACTATAAACTCCGTCCAGCAAGTTATGGATTTGAATTATGGCGTTGAAAGAAAAAAGGATAACTTGGCCAAAAAAAATTGAGGCCCGGGCCTACAGTGCTACATACTGGCTACGCCCCTGGCTGCACACCAAGCCCACAAGCATTTGCCGTAAACACTTGTCTCATCGCAGGCCTGGGTAACTTAAGTGCATCCAACACTGCGCAGGATGCTGAAAATGTTATGTTCTGCAATAGCAGGAACTAAAGCAGCTTGTTAAATCATAACCACTAACGAGAAAACACTGATTAACATAATGTGTCTTACACGCACCAAGCAATACCAAGATCTCTGACATCTAGCTTCTTGAAGCGCCGAGCCCTCGCAACTCCCTGCAACCCTTTATATCCGCATTTCAATTATATTAGAATAACAACAAATGCCTTGACGACAGCCTACAAACCAATTTTTACAACTGAGTAAGTTAATTAAGGTCCGGTGTATGAGAGTCTGTTTAAGCCCCTCCTGTGGCTGATTAAGAGATGACATAATGGATTGGATACTAGCGTAGCTCGTTTCAACAGCTGCACTCGCTGTTGGTACGCCGCCTGATCTCCGTATGAACTTAAAAGGCTGTTTATATCCCTAAAGGGCGTTACAGTTTTCATCGTAGAATAAGACCTCTGTTTAAGCAGCGTTGCGCAGTGTCGTCATACACTGTAGATTCTATGTACACTAAGTTACGATGTAGATTGGCGTTTCTGAGAAGAAGCTATATTTGCAGTGGATATGTACATGTTACTGAGACGTAACTCCAACGACAATGTAACGAGCCATCTGACCGGGGGAAGTGGGGGGGCTAAGCGCAGTATAAGTGAGGGTGGCGGGGGAGGGTGCGGGCGCGGGGTTGTGCAACAGGAAGTCGTGTAAGTGGGGGGGAGGAGGGTGAGCGTGTCTTGTGTGAGGCGCGGAAAAGGGTCGTGTGAGCGCGTGGTGGGGAGGGTCACGCCTGCCTGCCTGCAGACTGGGGGGGGGGCAGTACGCAGCGTTTGTCCACGAGGAATGGTAGCTATGTATAGTAGTCATAGATATAATATGTATAATACATTATGTACTACGTGCGGGCCCGGAGTGTGTGCAGTGTATATATGTCATCTATATAATAATTTGAGAAGTGGTCGTTCTGTTGTTCCTGATAAGCTTCTAGGCGCGTGCACAAATCCCGGCTGAAATTTTTCGTGCTTCATTCTTCGGCATCAGTTCGATTCTAACACTATGCATTTTTGCTATTTAATTAGGTAACTGTTTAAAAAAAAACATATTCGAAAATCAATGGAAAATATCCTTGGAAAATATGTAGCGATTTAGTCGACTTCCGCTAGGTGCGCTGCGCTGTATACTTACAAACACGCAACCACGAGGCTAAGGGATACAGTAAGTCCTGTCACGTTACCTTGGCAGTGGATTCGCCAGGCACACGCGCTCTGGCTGTGGAATCAAGTCCTCCCCCACCTGCACGCTCGCACTCAGCGCATATCTATCTATCTACCTATCTATCTATCCATTCATAAAATGTAAACGTGTGACCTTTGACCTTGGATGAAAGGCACTCAAAATTAATGGGGTTCCACCGCCCCCTAAGGTACACTTCTGGACCAAGTCAATATTTTACTAAAAGATTACTATGAATCGGGTAGGGATTTAGAGAAATCATCGTAGTCTTATCAGCGTATATCACGAGCGAATATATATAATAGGCCTATATATGCTCGCCTTTTTCTGTTTCGTTCCCTTGCTCACTTCCTTACTCCCCTCTCGAGCATGGTATCCCAACGCACGCACGCACGCACGCACGCAGGCACGCACGCAGGCACGCACGCACGCACGCATGCACCCACACACACAGACGCATACGCACACTCTCTCTGTGTATCTCTCTCGCGCAATTTTTCTCTTATTCTCGGGCGCTATATATATACACATGTACATATATGTACATACACTGAACCGATGCAAAGCGTTTTAACGTTAGTCAGGGTAAGGCTTATATAAGGCATTAATTTTATGTTTTTTTAAATATTGGCCAGTAATTAATGTCACCTTGAATATTGAATGTAGCATTATCAAGAATAACGTTACCTAATTAGTCACCAAATTGAGCAATTCAGGATAATTAAAAATAATATATTTCAAATTTACATATTTGAAATTAATTGGACGAAATCATAATACTATACATATACTGATTCTTGTAAAGGTGTAATAATTATAGATAGATAAGCGAGATAAAAATCCGATAGCTTTATTACATCGTCGATATGCACCAATAGGTGGCGCCAGCAAACGTGACACATGGCAAAAAGTGAACATTTTGCAATTTGTCAGTTCGTCTTTGTCTCGACTTACAAATTTATATTGCTAAGACATCGGAATTTAAGTTAAATATCTATACCGGTATCTGTATGCGGTTGCGCATATTCTACTACTGTCTACTGCCGTAAGTCAACATACGGAAATATTCTTCTGTTAGTGTTATCAAGTTGTCGGAAACTCATTTGTAATGACAATAATTTGCGTGCCCATGGCATGGTTTGTTAACTTATAAGTTATATATATGACAACAGACAGTGATCCCCATCATCCCATGCTACTATCACTATGACATAGTGCTTATATTACTGATGTAGTTATAATTTAGGTGGCATGTAAGTAATAAGGAAACTGCTAAATCAGCAGCAATTGTCAATTGTAGAGAGTAAATGAGTACGGTACATACAGAACACCCAAACAAATTAATAAGGTCAAATACGTCATTAATCATTAACATTATAATTTATACTACAGCACAGGCACTCCTCCTATTCTATATATACTGTGGTTCATTCCTAATTTATGACTCCCCTATACATACGTGATAGAGTTTATACTGAGTTGGTTAGGGATGGGTTGAGGTTATGGTGATGACGTGTGATGGTGCAGGGCCGTAGGCTGAGCAAATGCCTAGGTAGGCAGTGACGCTGAATGGGTCGTTGTCGTATCAGGTACTACAGATATGTACCCGAGGTACATATATGTATACACAAAGTGTACCAGACTTGTACTACAGAAGTGTACCCTAACCCTAACCCTAACCCTAACCCTAAACATACCTCACATAAAAATATAAACATAATACTAAACAAGCTAAAACTACCTCGGGTACATATCTGTAGTACCTGATACAACAACGACCCCATCTGCGGCAGTATCCAGGATCCAGGATTTCAAGGAGGGGGTGAGAAATAGGTGGGGGGTCTGGGGGTCCTCCCCCATAACATTTTGAAAATGTAGATCGCAGGAGATGGTATTTGAGGCACTTTTGAGTACATGTACAGCCTTTATTCTGACTACGACAATTCTCTTTTAGTAGAACAATTTATTTTTTTAATTTTGCTCCAAAATCTAGGGGGGGAACTGCCCCCTTGCCCCCGCAGGCCACGGCCCTGTACATTATTACATGTATATTAATATCAATATCTGCCTCATTAAAACGAGAACCTGTATTCATGCTTCATGTATAATTAATATTTAATTTAGATTTAGATTGATACGATATATAATCCAACATTTTCCTCGTTCGTAATG
>NW_014579170.1:19971-34337 GCF_000485595.1 Priapulus caudatus
AGGTACTACAGATATGTACCCGAGGTAGTTTTGGGTTGTTTAGTATTATGTTTATATTTTTGTGTGAGGTATGTTTAGGGTTAGGGTTAGGGTAAGGGTTAGGGTACACTTCTGTAGTACAAGTCTGGTACACTTTGTGTATACATATATGTACCTCGGGTACATATCTGTAGTACCTGATACAACAACGACCCCATCTGCGGCAGTATCCAGGATCCAGGATTTCAAGGAGGGGGTGAGAAATAGGTGGGGGGTCTGGGGGTCCTCCCCCATAACATTTTGAAAATGTAGATCGCAGGAGATGGTATTTGAGGCACTTTTGAGTACATGTACAGCCTTTATTCTGACTACGACAATTCTCTTTTAGTAGAACAATTTATTTTGTTTATTTTGTTTCAAAATCTAGGGGGCAGCTGCTCCCCTTGCCCCCCCCCCCCCCCCCCCCCCCCGCAGGCTACGACCCTGTGGTGATGATATAAATGGGCTGTGGCTGATAACACAGCTCTACATATACATGTGTATCCATTCACTCCTCCGCAGGCTCAGCTAGGGTACTGTGTCAGGGTCCAGGACAAGGGTTATTTAAATGTAGGAAGAGCTATGATGATGGAGACATGAGACTGCATAAACAGGACTATGATTCAGTCCCATGTATTTTGTAAACTTAAGGCAAGCTGAGTGTGATTCACAGGTATCTGACACACAACATTTGTTCAAATGATGACGTGCATCACTTTAAATGAACCATTGCGTAATGCGATTTATTCAATCGCTGCTGATAAATTTGTTTTGCATTATATATGTATAGTGTGTGTGTGAGACATTCTTCCTGTGTAACACTCATTATATGTGGCACTTCATTCCTTTAAAACAGTCCTTGAAAGTAGATATAATATTAGTGAGATTATGTTGTTGCGGTGATGTAATTAGCTCAAAATGGAAGTAAAACATTGGGTTCACATGTTTTAAACCACTGATGATAAGTAACTACAATATAAAACCATACTCACTGACCCGCTCAGGCTGCTCAGCCTTCGACACTTACAGTTGTCCGATTGCCGTGGACAAGTGAAAGTCTATGTCGGACAAGTTATTCTCTTGGCTAGTTGCCCGATCGAACAAGTGAAATATTCTAGTTGTTTAATATTCCTAACATCCTTTCAGCCAGGCGCTATTGCACGACATTCTCACGTTATATTTTCAAAGGTCGCCAAAAAAAGCAGCCCGTGTCACTCCTGTCACTAACTTTTGCCATTACAGATTTATTAATTGAACGGCAGTGCACACAGCATGGCTGTGTACATGCATGGGTGGGGCAGCATTGATTGATGTAGGTAGGGGGTGCACGATTGTTTAAAGGCATACTGGGCCCATTGATTATGCAATGCTGACGAATGCTAGAGTAACTGGCACTTTGTGTAGTTAATAAGTACATAACCTTACATCCAAATGCGTATTAGTTTGTTCCAATATCACTGCTGGTTACTAAGAAATGTCTAATTGAAATCCGCAGTCCAAGAAATCAGTTGTTTACTGTTTCAAACCGCTGCCGGCAAAGCGGGTGTGATACAGATTTATAGTGCACCGGACATTTTCGCATGCATGCTCGGCCGTACGCAATACTATCATCAGTGATTTCGTAAACACGGACGCTAGTGATAAAGAACTTTTTGTCAGGGCTGTCCCTGTGCGTCCGTGATTAATACGTGTGTTTTGCTCCATTTCCATGTTTAGTCCGTGGTCGTGGTTACACAGCTGACACCTCCATTTCATCTGGCGTCCAAAACATACGGGCCGCACAAATGTTTACGTCATCGCTTGACTCCTGAATGACATTTACGGCACGTGACTGATTTGCTTTATAGCAGCGTAGGTTTGAGTGGAAGGACACGGATAAAACCGCCACCAAATATCTGCTGCATATAATATTGCATCTATAACAAACAGATTTCATAACAAAAGTAGGAAAACAATGAGTTAGTCTTTTATGGACACTATAAATAACACAATCTATCTGTTTTTCTCTGATAAATTGGAGTAAATAGTGATTCTTTGCTATATTGAAAGTTTATGCACTAACCATCCAGTGTTGTTCAGTGTGGTCTAATGAATGATGTCCATTTTGTTGGCTTCTGTTATTATCTCTTCGTCATTATTGACTGACATCACTATAGAAGCTCAGCATCTATGTTAAGTCATGATAGTAGGTGCTTTGCTGACCATGGACTACTCCACTATTTAATGCCAAATATGTGGTTAAAATTGGCTCCAATCTAGTAATCTGTAGATTTTGAAGGATTTTCACTTTTTGCTTCTAGGCTCAATAGTTGGATTACCTATTTTTTAACAAAGTCTGATCTGACTGGATTAGTGTAAAATGTTTGTTTGCAGTCCCTACAAAACCACAAATGCCAAACTTAGCATACTATCAAGAGCGTATAAAGAAGGAGAGCGTACAACGGTGAAATGCTGAAACCATGTTGCAGTATTAGTCTAATTAATAAACTTTCCCATTTTATTTTGACGATTCTTTGCAGTATTATTGATCAGCTGTCCTACCTTGTTAATATAAAACAAACCGCATGTCCTTACGATGCCTCTACGCCTAAAATTTGGTGTTTTCACCGAAAATCGACTCGAGATCAGTTTTATTGCGACTGTCTCTCGTTTTGTGGACTGTATGTTGCTTCCGGTCGCCACTGTGTAGCGCTGACTCGATACGTTATTACTACAGCGTTGCTACATTCAGCGTAATGGGCGGGTCATCACCATGGCGATAAATAACGACGTTTTTGTGGATTAATGGCTGCGTCAATGACTGGAAATGCGAGAAATGATAGTAGAAGGAAAATAAATTTCATTGTCAATGAATGACGGAAACACGCAAAGTTTCCCGAAGCTATTGCCAGAACGAGAGACAGTCGCAGCCACTACGTATCTTGAGTCTGTTTTCGGCGAAAATACCAGATTTTCACCGCTCATTATCTCAGCGTAGAGGCATCGTAGGGACAAGAGGTTTGTTTTATAATTATATTAGCAAGGAGAGCTGATCAATAATACCACAAAGAATCGACAAAATAAGACGGGCAAAGTTTATTAATTCGACTAATACTGCAGCATGCTTTCAGTCTGCACGAAAAACTTTCCACCATCATTGGCCCAGCGGCCTCTAAATGTCATAATACTGGCTTACATCTATATACTAGGTTTTACAGCAGCCCGAATCAATGATCATCATATATTATTATGTAAAAGAGAAACAGTCAAACTCTTTGGTGTATTCTTAGAGATTTATTCTTTCATGAAATTGAACAAAAAAATTATCCACTTGTCCTCTCCCCCATCTCATTGGTCACTGCCCATCGTTACTATCATGTCATCACGCTCATTCATAATCAGAAAGCTCATTTCGACTTCGAACAGTAACTTAGCCAACACGTTCAAGGCACGTTGAAAACCAGGGCTCGTTGTCAGAAAACATCGTAAAGTTAATGCTAAAGTAAATGCTACGATAACACTTACGACTAATGCTAATGTTGCGAGACTAGCGGTTGACAGAAACACATCGCGAGCTATTAGAAAACTTGACGATAACAGGAATTCATCACAAGGCTGCTGAGTGATGAGAATCAATCACAAAATCAAATTCATACACATTTATTGTACATCACAGTAATTTATGCATATTATGATCGCTATAACCACATATAATAATATTTGATGAAAAACGACGTGGTCATGAATGATTCTGCACAACCAGACAAATTCTCACACTGTAACGCGAGACGCGAGAATCGTGGCAAGCGTGGAAAACCTTTAGAACAAGAGAACAAATGCCATACAGCCATTTGTAAATGCTTACGCTGTTTTGTTTTATTAGCCGCTAGATAATTAATTATTTTGACATGTTTTTCAAGGAAAACACATTTTATTCATTATTATAAAATATAATATCACTATAATTGTAATTCGTTGTGTAAATGTGTTATTTTCAACTTAATATTAAAGTTACGAGAGGGTCTGGGCTCTCGTAATGTTGGGAGGAAATTTCCGAGGATTTTTCGTTCTCGTAACCTTACGATGTTTCTGTCAACGGTTTACGAGTGGAAGTTAATGGTAAGACTAATGTTGCGACTAATTTTGTCTCTGACAACGGCCTCCAGAACCGGAAACCGGAAGTTGTTCCGACCTCTAGCGGCGACAAACACGCATGGTGTTGACTAGTTACTTCCCCTACTTAAGATCGGGAATATGATGCCCTATCGGTAAATATCGGTAAATTTTCATGCCAAATAGGAAGTGTCTAAACAACCGGATCCGATTTCGGAGTCCTGAAAACTAAACAACCGGCTCTCTTCTCTGATTGGCAAATTTTGTCACTTATTTATTTTATTTTATTATTTTTGGCTAATTTTATTATATTAGAATTAGGGATAGAGTTAGGGATAGGGTTGGGATTAGGGTTAGGGTTAGGGTTTGGGTTAGGGTTAGGCCAAACAAAAAAATAGGTGTGTTTCCTATTGCATCGAAAACAAAAGTAGGGTAGGTAGGTAGGGATTTATTTTTTATTTTTTATTCTCTGGTTTCTAATATCCCTCTGATGCATGCTATAAAGTGGTATATAGGTAGGGATAAGTTAGTAAGCAAGTCCAAAACGTGTTTGTAGTAAAAAATCTGAAGTTTTGTCTGTCAGATTTTAAATGGGAAAAAATATATAGAGCAATAGGAATAAATATATTATTTAGCCACAACTTGTGGCTTGTACGGACTCTCTTGTTCAAAAGTTAATTTCTACCCCTGCATATATATATATATATATCAGTACCGTAGCTATCACATTTTCCTTGGGAATGGGCAAAGCTACATGCGTGGTGTGTTCTGGGGAGGTGACTGCCATTGACCGTGTAAGGTATCAACTTTTTTGGGTGGGGGAGAGCTGCCCCCCTTGCCCTCCTCCTCCCGTTAGTGATTGTCTTGCATAACAATATAATATATTAAAATTATATATAATATATCAGCAGTGGTACAACTTTATCGTGTCACTGTGCTGTGGTTACAGGAGGGCATGACCTCATATTGGGAAATCGATATTTGAAATTGGTTTTTAAACCATCTAGGGATGATGACCCCCTTGAAAAGTTGCCATCTAGTAGACTGATGAAAATGATAACTTTCTAGGCGTTTTTACCACATGCTCTAATAAACCCATTAAAAAGGTTTTCTGCCATCTTTAACGGTTGAAAGAACACACGGCTTTCTATTGATACGTGAAAGTGTTTTTCAGTGTTTTTTCCAATAGAATGGTGAAACATTTATTTTGCGAAATCTCTTCATAAATCAAGTGCCTACAATGTTTGTGTGTCGGGGACGTGGTGAGAAATGACGATTATCAGTAAAAAAAACTAGCAGTGTCTGCTAACAATAATGACCCAGGTGCACACCCCATGTTCTCTAGTGACAGACGTTCTATAGCATAGTGTCAATGATCGTAGAAGCATCCAGTGAACACTGAACGCTTGGGTGCTCGTTATACTGTAAAGTAGTATGGGCAATTTTCTTTCCCAATGTAAGTGTGTGTAATTGTATATATTCCTCAAATTTGATATTTCCTCCAAAGTTGCAGTTAACCGGGGTGCAACGGACGGCGTGTGATATATGGCATGCTGTGTCATATTGTTCACTAGTGGCTGTTATTTTTCAACCTTATCCACTGTCGCTGAGTGCATAGTGAGTGTGACGGAAGAGCTAAAAATTTGTTTAAAAATTTAATGGAAGTTGATTTACATAGGTATTGGCTTACATCAGTACAACGCTTACACTGTCCTGCCATTTTCGTTCCCCATTTCCTATCTTAAGACGTAACTTAGAATGTGGCATTCAATAATGCAGCGTTTATGTACGTTGTAAATTTACGTGAAAAGCCAATGAGTGATTAGACTTTAGTAAAAAGGATAGTTTTCTGCTCACTCGTTATCATAATTTCATTTACTGGGACACTATGTTTGGGTTTTTAACCAGCAGATGGCGCGACGAGCTGTTCGAGTTAATGGAACTTGTAGGGCAGTAGCCTAGATTGTACATTGACTGATCCCCACATGCTGTCATGACTAATGCCAGAAAGAAATAGTGCGGCCTGGTTCACTTTAGCTGTGCAACTCACTATGTACGTATTGATGTCAATTTTTAAATGGTTAAACTGTTACAGAACATTGTTACAAACAAGCTTCAACCAACCGTCATTTGCAGACGTATTATCACACATGATGTTATAAACGACTTGGGTGCCTTATGTGTTCAATGGATTTCTCATAGGGTTAGTCACCTTTTGCACATAACAACTCGTCTACCGATAATTAACATGTATTTAATTAGGATTCGGGTTTTGTATTGCTTGCGTCTCGTTTGACTCGTTACTAATGTTCGTTGCCGTGCTTACGCTTCGTTTCTCAGGGCGTCTGCGCCCGCGCAGTTGTAACTAAAGACTCTGCATTCACTGTAGATGCGGCTCTCTCCTGCTGGCAGGCTGGATGGGTGGATGGATGGATGGATGGGTGGATGGATGGATGGATGGATGGATGGATGGATGGATGGATGGATGGATGGATGATTGGGTGGATGGTTGGATGGATGGAATGGATGGATGGATGGATGGATGGATGGTGGATGGATGGATGGTGGATGGATGGATGGGTTGGATGGTGGATGGGTGGGTGGTGGGTGGTGGTGGATGGATGGGTGGAATGGATGGATTGGATAGATTGGATGGATGGATAGGTGGATGGATGGATGGGTGGGTGGGTGGATGGAGTGGGTGGGTAGGTGGGGTGGATGGATGGGTGGATGGATGGATGGATGGATGGATGGATGGATGGTGGGTGGTGGGTGGATGGGTGGGTGGGTGGATGGGATGGAGTGGACTGGATGGGTGGGTGGGTGGGATGGATGGATGGGTGGGTGGGGTGGATGGATTGATGGATGGAAGGCTGGAGCCTGGTCAAGGCGAGGCTGGTCACACAATAGTTAGCGGTGGACGTTTGTGGATGAGGCCCGTATTGATGGAGACGCGTTCAGAGCCTGAGGGTTTTTCACGAATCGAGTGCGGTAGGCATTGATCAGTCTCAGAAGCAGTCTCACAGCGAGCAGCGGAGGCTGCAGGCTCCCTACTCATACTGTGTTTCTCGCTTCTGCGCGTGCGCTCGATAGCTGTGCTGCTGTGCTGCTGCTGCTACTGCACTGCTATGCTGGTTGCTGCTGTTTGCTTGCTGGGCTGGTGCTGCTGCTGCTGCTGCTGTGCTGTTGCTGCTGTTGCTGCTGCTGCTGGCTGCTGGTACGGCTGTTGCTGCTGTCTGGTGCTGCTGTACTGCTGCTGGTTGGCTGGCTTGTTGTGCCTGCTCGCTAGCTGCTAGCTAACTGCTGCTGCTGCTGTTGCTGCTGTTTGCTTGGCTGTTGCTTGCTGCTGCTGCTGCTGCTAGTTGCGCTGTTGCTGCTGCTGCTGCTAGCTGTTACTTGGGCCGCTACAGCGGATGCCTGCTCGCTGGCGGCTGGCTCGCTGGCTAGCGCTGCTTGGCTACTGCTGCTGCTAGCTGCTACTGCTACTACTGCGTGCTGGCTGCTCGCTGCTCTGCTGCTATTAGCTACTAGCTGCTACTGCTACTGGCTAGACTGCTGTTAGCGCTACTGCTACTGTGCGGCTGCTGCTACTGCTGCTACTGCTGCTACTACTGCTTGACTGTGCTACTACTGCTACTGCTCTACTGCTGCTGGCTGCTGCTGCTCTGCTGCTAATTCTGCTACTGATGCTACTGCTACTTGGCTACTGCTTCTACTGCTACTGCTTACTGCTGCTGCTAATGCTACTGGCTACTACTGCTGCTGGCTGCTGTGGCTCCTGCTGCTTTGCTACTGCTGCTACTGCTACTGCTACTGCTTCTACTGCTGCTGGCTGTGCTGCTCCTGCTGCTATTGCTCACGCTGGCTATGGCTACTGCTATGGCTTCTACTGCTACTGTACTGCTGTTGCTTGCTGCTGCTGGCTACTGCTACTGCTATGCGCTGCTACTGCTGTGCTACTGCTACTTGCCTCTGCTGCTGGTGCTGCTGCTGCACTGGCTAGCATGCTACTCGCTGCTACTGCTAACTCGCTACTGCTTCTAACTGCTCCTGCTAGCTGCTGCTGCTGACTGGCCTCCTGCTACTACTGGCTGTGCTGCTGCGCGCTGGCTCCTCTGCTGGCTATTGCTATGCGTGCTACTGCTACTGCTACTAGCTTCTACTGGTACTGCTATGCTGCGGCTCGCTGCCTAGCTGCTGCTACTGGCTGCTACTACTGCTGCCGCTGCCATAACACAGGTTATCTGCTGATCGCCGGCTAGCCTGAAGCGAGGCTTAAGACGAACCCCGTTCCACCCCGTTCCCCAACCCCGTTCCCAAGCCCAACTCCTGACAAGGAGCGCAACTGTACGAGCGTGTATGGATGACTGCGTAGCTGCTTATTCCGTGTGTGAATTCTGCGTTTTCTTCTGTCACGCTCACTGGCTATTGCTGTGCCTCTAAGCCAGCTTTGTCAGAAATATCTGCGAATTTTCGGCCGATAAGCAAGGTCAGTTGGCATTACAATCGTATGGGTGGAGCATGAAGGAAGTGTAATTAAATTGAGCATCGCTATTATTAAAGCATCTGATCGTAACTTCTCATGCTGGCAGATGATAGCTGCAGCAGAGATTTGCACCTGATGTGTAGATTTAAGGCTTACGGTAGTGGTCGTAACTTATCGTTCGCACATCGCAGTATAGGTGCAGAGAAAATGATTTCCGTGGACCTTTTTATACATGAAACAATGAAACGAAAACATTCATATTTGCACCTCTGCGTATGAACACCTGCAAATCTCGCTCTCTCTCTCTTTTCTCTTCACTTCTCCTCTCTCCCTTTCTCTGTCTCTGCCTCTCTGATCTCTGTCTTGTCCTGTCTCTGTCTCTGTCTCTGTCTCTGTCTCTGTCTTGTGCTCTGTCTCTGTCTCTGTCTCTGTCTTGTCTCTCTCTCTGTCTCTCTGCTCTGCCTCTCTCTCGTGCCTCTCTCGTCTGCTCTCTCTCATGCTCTGCTCTCTTCCTCTCTCTCTGTCTCTCGTCCTCTGTTCGTCTCTGTCTCTCTTGTCTCCTCGTCTGCCTCTCGGCGCGCTCTTTCTCTCTTTTCCGTGCTGTAGTTATTTACTGTACCACGCGTGTAGATGCGTGTATGTAGATTTCTAACTGGAATGATAATGGGGATAGGTGTGTACTACAGGAGGGGATAGGATGGTGTAGCTACGGAGGGATAGGTGTGTATACAGGACGGGGATAGGTGTGTACTACAGGAGGGGATAGGGTGTGTACTAGGCAGGAGGGGATATGGTGTTACGTCCAGGAGGGATAGTGAGTGGTAGCTACAGGAGGGGATAGGTGTGTACTACAGGAGGGGATAGGTGTGTACTACAGGAGGGGATAGGTGTGTACTACAGGAGGGGATAGGTGTGTACTACAGGAGGGGATAGGTGTGTACTACAGGAGGGGATAGGTGTGTACGCAGCCTAACAATTACGTTTTTTTTTTTACGAGAGTCTTTTTGATTTTGTATGGAAAAAAAGAGCTCTCGTAATTTTTTTTTAGCGGGAGCTATTTTTAGGCTTGCAGAGCTAAGGCTTTTTCATAGGCATGATTTTGTTGAAAATTTTCATAAATTTTGTGCCCTGACTCTAATTTAATATCATTCATAGCATTCAGCCTCAGCACCAGTATCAGCTCATCAGTGTTAGAGATGTCAACAAATTACATTCGGATCACATGTTCTTTTCATATGCATGCTTCACTGCGGACTAAAGAAACCAGATCACAATTCTTATTCAATGTCATTCAGCAAGTTGACAGACATGCACTACAGTACACATCGTCCGGTACAGCATGACAAAGACAGGAAATCAGAATTATAATCATGGTAATGATGGTATGGTTATTTAAGTTTCTTTTTTTACTTTATTTTCTTTTAATCTTTCACTTTATTTTTCATCGACTGAGCAAGTTCAGAACTTCAGAGAGAGGTTTTTAGTTACTTTTGAGTATTTACAAAGACTTGTACTGGAATCTTCTAGGAATGCCGGGAGCTCTTTCGTGGGTAAGGTTTTACTTTCGTTTTTTTCTCCCCAGTCGACGGTACCGACCATGCATAGATTCAATGCTGCGCAATCGCGAATGTTACAAGTGCCTAGAATCTTTTTAGAGTATATGTAAGTTTGACAGACTTGGTTCTAGATATTACAATGAATAAAAGGAGTAGTTCACTGTTGCGTACAAATCAGTGACGAATTCAGCTTTGGTTGTACGTGGTGTTGGTGTAATGGTCGTGCTCACTAAGCAGTGTCCCACGATAATTAAACCCCTGCGATAAAACTTATTGTTTAATGCCCGAGCAAAAACTTGGTGGGCTCGGCTCGCGGGTTGGAACTAATTTCTAACGCTGCGGGCACGGAATGGCGATTTTTCTCGGTATCTTCCAATAATTTTCGCTGCTCGTATTGTGTTAGCCAAGCGCTTTTGGAAGTGACGGGAGGCGAAATCCGTCGTCGGCGTCCCGTGTATGTTTTTTCGCTGGTGTGTACTACAGGAGGGGATAGGTGTGTACTACAGGAGGGGATAGGTGTGTACTACAGGAGGGTAGTTAATGCTGAGAGGATGTGCACTACTAGCATGAACAAACCACTAGTCAGCTGCCATATCTCATAAACGAACTCCGACAGAACTCTCTGGCTGTAGAAACAGTTTGACACGTTATTCTGTTCGGGCACTACTCCCTCGTTCGTAATAAATTGTGCACATCATTCACGGACAGTGAGTCGTGCTGGGCTGCCAACGAAAAAAGTGAATCGTGTTCCAGTGTCGACGCTCGGATGTTCTGACAAGGCTGGGTGTGTTCTCACCCGTCATCTTCCAAGATGTCAAACCTCCTATATATCCTCACAAATAATGTGCAGCCGCGCGCATCCGTCGTGACAGGCACTCACTGTAATGTCGACGGCGAAATTTCTGAAATGTCGAAGAAAGATGTATTTGAAGTCGATGATATAGTGTGTGTGCGTGCGTGGCGTGCGCGTGCGTGCGTTGCGTGGCGTGCGTGCGTTGCGTGGCGTGTGTGCGAGAGAGTGGGAGCGTGAGTGCGATGCTCGCTGCAAGCAGACAAATCACCGGACGAATGTCGCCGCCTAATGCATGCGTGTATTTTTCATCCATTTTTAGGGAATAATGGGATATTGAGAGGATTTTCTGGTAATGTTTTATGCGAACGTCTCCAGTCCCCTGTTTGATCCGCGCTTGATGGCTTCCGTGATTAGCTTTATAAATGGTTTTCATTCAATAATTGTCCGATTTTTCAGTGTTCGTGCGTGCGGTGAATGGTTCATTTGCATGAGAACGGGGCTGCGTGTGCGGGCGTACGTGCGTGCGTCAGCGTTGGCGTGCGTGAGCGATGTGGTGTGGGGTAATGTGGTAGTGTGACATGTGTATGTGGTACATACGGTACGTGCATGCGTGCGCATGTGCGTGCGTGCGTACGTGCATACGTGCGATGGTGTGGGCGTGCATATGCGGGTGGGTGTGATAACGTAAAACTGGGGCTATACAGTGAAAAAAGGGTAGCTGTAGATTCTTTGTCAAAGAAAAATCAATCGAATTGATCGGTGCAACTGATAGCGGCACATATTAGTACATATATGTATATATTATTATAGTATAATATATATTATATATTATATAGATTATTATATATCAAGAGTACATAATAGAGATGCCTATAATGCGTACATAATACATTCTCTTATGTACTCTTGATTCTATATTGATATATATACTATATAGTAATACATATATTAATTCCAGCATGGTTTTTAATGAACTGTAGTGCGAGAGTGGCTCAATAGCTACCATGAGTTATATATAGTGATACGTACGTATTAGTAGGTTGTACCTGTAATGTACAGCTGTAAAGCGACTGCAATGTTAGCCGCATGGCCATACGCACGCGAGAGAGAGGAGACGTTGGCATTTTTGAGGCAACGGCCGTTGAATAAAATTGTTTGTTTTTCTTTACGCTTACTCGCCTCTCAGGGTACGCCAAGTAGGTCGTAGGTAGGTGAAAAAATTTTTTTATTGTTGTTTTGGACAGAACACATCGCATAACACATACAGGTAACACATACAGGTAAACAGCACAGGTAACACATACAGGTAACCATACAGGTAACACCACACGCAGGTAACACGTACAGGTAACGACATACAGGTACACAAGGTAAACACACAGGTAACACATACAGGTAACCATACAGGTAACACCACGACAGGTGAACACATACAAGGTAACACACACAAGGTAACACATACACAGGTAACACATACAGGTAACACTACAGGTAACATACAGGTAACACCCACAGGTAAACATAGCAGGTAACACACACGAGGTAACGACATACAGGTTAAACATACAGGTAACACTACAGGTAACATACACACAGGGTACCACATACAGGTAAACACATAGCAGTACCACAGGTAAGCGACATACAGGTAACACATACAGGTAAAAACTGATACAAGGTAAACATACAGGTAAGCACAATTACAGTACACATAAGGTAAGCACTACAGGTAAGCACACACAGGTAACCCAATACAGGTAACACATGAGCGGTAACCGATACAGGTACACATACAAGGTAACACATACAGGTAAGCCAAGTGGCAGGTAACACACACAGGTAGACCACATACGGATAACACATACAGGTAACCACAACGGTAACACACACAGGTGTAAGCACTATAGCAGGTAAGACTACAGGTAAAAATACAGGTCACATAATGGTAACTACACACAAAGGTAAACACAGTACCAGGTAACCCATACAGGTAAACCCATACGGTAAACATACATAAGGACGACGGTAAGCGACACAGGTGACAGGTAACACCTTCCAGGTAAGAAACACACAGGTAACACACACAGGTAACACATCAGGTAACATACAGGTAGAACACCAGGTAAACACATACAGGTAAGAACATACCAGGTAACGACACACAGGTATGACAATACAGGTTAACACAGGCGACAGGTAACAGCAGTCGAAGGTAAGACAACAGCGCAGGTACACCCGGTACATACAGGTAAAACATACAGGTAACAAGGCACAGGTACGACATATCAGGTACACGCTATCAGGTCACAGCATACGGTAACACACATACAGGTAAACATGCAGGATACACATGACAGGGTAAACTGAGCAAGGTAACACACATACAGGGTACACACCGGTAGACACATCAGGTAAACATGCAGGTGACAGCAAGCACAGGTAACGCATACAGGTAAAACGACAGGCAGGTAAGCACATACAGGTAACACATCAGGTAACAATACAGGTAACACATACAGGTAACACTACAGGTAACACTACGGGTAAACATGACAGGTAACATCAGGTACACGACAAGGTAACACATAGCAGGTAACACATAGAAGAAAAACAGGTAACCATACAGGTAAGCACTCACAGGTACACAGCATACAGGTCAGCACATAGCAGGTAACACACACACAGGTAAACACACAGGTAACGACGATACAGGGTTAAACGTGGCAGCGCAGGTAAACACATAACGAGGTAACAGACACAGGTCACAGGGTAAGCAGTCACACAGGTAACACACCAGGTAAAACACCAGGTAAAACATGACAGGTAACACACACAGGTAACAGAACAGCAGGTAAACACACAGGTACACAGCACAGGTACCACATAAGGTAAACATACAGGGTATAACATATACAGGTAAGACATCAGGTCAGACACACAGGTGACACATAAGGNCACATACAGGTAACACACATACAGGTAACACACATACAGGTAACACACACAGGTAACACATACAGGTAACACATACAGGTAACACAAGTGTTACCTGTGTGTGTTACCTGTGTGAACAGGTAACACATACAGGTAACACATACAGGTAACACTAACACATACAGGTAACACATACAGGTAACACTCACATGCAACACATACAGGTAACACATACAGGTAACACTCACATGTAACACATACAGGTAACACATACAGGTAACACATACAGGTAACACATACAGGTAACACATACAGGTAACACATACAGGTAACACATACAGGTAACACACACAGGTAACACATACAGGTAACACACATACAGGTAACACACACAGGTAACACATACAGGTAACACATACAGGTAACACATACAGGTAAAACACACAGGTAACACACACAGGTAACACACACAGGTAACACATACAGG
>NW_014579170.1:36046-36432 GCF_000485595.1 Priapulus caudatus
AGCAGGCAGGCATGCAGGGAGGCAGGCAGTGGGAAGCCAGCAGGCAGGCATGCAGGCAGGCAGAGGGAGGCAAGCAGGCAGGCATGCAGGCAGGCAGAGGGAGGCAGGCTGCTGCTGGTGCGTAGCTAGGCGGTCGCTATTGACGTGAAAAGCCCTCTGGAGCGAGTCTAAAGTCTAAGTGCACCTTTGTGTGCGGGACAGGTGTATTAATTAATAAGCCACGTTTTTCTAGCCTCGCCCTCTACATACGCATCAAGGAGCGTGCGCACGCGCGCGTGAGAGAGAGAGAGAGAGAGAGAGAGAGAGAGAGAGAGAGAGAGAGAGAGAGAGAGAGAGAGAGAGAGAGAGTAGAGAGAGAGAGAGAGAGAGTAGAGAGAGAGAGAGAG
>NW_014579170.1:40863-41922 GCF_000485595.1 Priapulus caudatus
GTGGTGGTGGTGGTGGTGGTGCTGCTGCTGCTGCTGCTGCTGCTGCAGTAGGCAGGCAGGCAGGCATGTAGGCAGGCATGTAGGCAGGCAGGCAGGCAGGGAGAGGGAGGCAGGGGACGCAGGCAGGCAGAGAGAGCAGGGGGATCCAGACAGGCAGGCAGGCAGGCAGGCAGGCAGGCAGAGGGAGGCTGGCAGGCAGGCAGACATGCAGGCAGAGGGAAGCAAGCAGGCAGGCATGCAGGGAGGCAGGCAGTGGGAAGCCAGCAGGCAGGCATGCAGGCAGAGGGAAGCAAGCAGGCAGGCATGCAGGGAGGCAGGCAGTGGGAAGCCAGCAGGCAGGCATGCAGGGAGGCAGNTATATATTATCATATTACCTGCACTTATAGCAGATAATTAAAAGGCAAAAAAGCCACTTGACATGGCCGTAGCATTTGGCTCTACCCATAATTCTTATTAGCAAAATAACATTATGTAGCTATTATTACATGCGTCGTGTGACGCGGAGTGATACTATATACTAGCCTATGCGCTACGCTACGGGTTGTCGTATGCTGGCAAGTTAACGACGTGCTTTGAATCGCAGCAAGATTTCCTTCCTCTACTAGTAATATCATGGGTGGGAAATCGGGGAATCAAGTAGCAGGCAGTTCCTAGTAATTTCTAGTCTAGGCCTAGTTATCTATCGTGTGTGCATGACGACGATATACAGGTATGTTAGAGTTCACATAGTGTGCTAGACAACTGTCGGTGTGTACATGTATGTGATGGGGGCATATATGTGAACAATAACGATATGCGTTCAGTGATGGTGCTTTAGTCAGATGGAGTCGGTAGTAGCTATACAGTCATGCATATATATGTGGGAAGCGTGAAAGCCAGCAACATTAAAACCTTTGTATTATGTGTAATTATTAGTCTGGCTATGTAATGTTACAATTTATACGTTGTGCCATGCAATGCTACAATGTATACATCGTGCCATGCAATGCTACAATGTATACATCGTGCCATGCAATGCTACAATGTATACATCGTGCCATGCAATGCTACAATGTATAC
>NW_014579170.1:42825-43977 GCF_000485595.1 Priapulus caudatus
AAAAGTCCTTGAAATTTTTTTCAGTCTTCCTGTATGAACCATGGCAATGCTACAATGTATACATCGTACCATGCATGCAATGTTACAATGTATATGTCGTGCAAAGCAATGCTACAATGTATACATCGTACCATGCAATGTTACAATGTATATATGTCGTGCAAAGCAATGTTACAATGTATATGTCATGCAATGCAATGCTACAATGTATACATCGTGCCATGCAATGTTACAATGTACTACGTCGTGCAAAGCAATGTTACAATGTATATGTCATGCAATGCAATGCTACAATGTATACATCGTACCATGCAATGTTACAATTTATGTATATGTCGTGCAAAGCAATGCTACAATGTATACATCGTGCCATGCAATGTTACAATGTATATGTCGTGCCATGCAATGTTACAATGTATACATCGTGCCATGCAATGCTACAATGTATACATCGTACCATGCAATGTTACAATTTATGTATATGTCGTGCAAAGCAATGCGTCACATGTTACACAATACAACAATCCATGCGTCACATGTTACACAATACAACAATCCATGCGTCACATGTTACACAATTTACAACAATCCATGCGTCACATGTTACACAATACAACAATCCATGCGTCCCATGTTACACAATACAACAATCCATGCGTCCCATGTTACACAATACAACAATCCATGCGTCACATGTTACGTACACAATACAACAATCCATGCGTCACATGTTGCACAATACAACAATCCATGCGTCACATGTTGCACAATACAACAATCCATGCGTCACATGTTNCAATGTATACATCGTGCCATGCAATGCTACAATGTATACATCGTGCCATGCAATGCTACAAGCCTACAATGTATACATCGTGCCATGCAATGTTACAACGTATATGTCGTGCCATGCAATGCTACAATGTATACATCATGCCATGCAATGTTACAATGTATACATCGTGCCATGCAATGCTACAATGTATACATCGCGCCATGCAATGTTACAATGTATATGTCGTGCCATGCAATGCTACAATGTATACATCAGGCCATGCAATGTTACAATGTACTACGTCGTGCAAAGCAAATTTCGTGCAAAGCAAATTTCATGGTTTGCACAGTCCTTGAAAAGTCCTTGAATTTGAGGGG
>NW_014579171.1:0-12125 GCF_000485595.1 Priapulus caudatus
TGTGTGCATAGATACTAACCCAAGCTGGGGTTGGTATCTATGGTGTGTGTGTGGTGCTGCCGCGCATTTGTGGAGTCGCGCTTGTGTGTTGTGTGTGTATGTGATGTGCCTGTGTGCGGGCGCGCATTGTGTTGTGTTGGTGTGTGTGTGTTGTGTGTGTATGTGTGTGAGTGTAGTGTGTGTGTATGTGTGTGTGTTGCGCGCAGCGCATTTGTTGTGTGTGTGTTGTGCTGTGCTCTGTGTTTGTGTGTATGTGTGTGCTCATTGGTTGGTGTGGTGTGTGTGTGTGCTGGAGTGTTGTGTGTGTGCTCTGTGTGTGTGTGTGTGTGTCTGTGATGCCTGTAACAGAAGTTCTGACCAACCTAACCGGGCGATGGATAAGTCATTTTAAAGATCTATTCAGATATGCGACATAATCAATTTGTAGAAAACTTCCTTACTGTACATATTTCCTGGTTCTGCTGGACGGGCGTCACAATAGTGGTGTTGGGGGGGGGGGGGAAAGGGGTTACCTCTACCGGGGGGAGGGAAGGGGGGTGGGGATTAGAGCCCCAGACAGACAGAAAACAGATCGCCTTTATGTAAGAGATGTAGATGTGAGGGGTTTGACACGTAAGACTAATGACGACCGACCTAGTCGGGTAGAATTAGCTTTGTCGCGTTCGCATACAACCAGTGTTAGTAGCCCGACTGGTCGTGGTTAGAATTGGTCATATAGTACTCCCATAGTTACAGTGAGATCATTTCATACCTTCTGCCTTATTAATTCAATTCTGTTTAATTAAAAATGCGACAAGTTTTAACAATGTCCAGGGTTCTCAGGCATTTTGAAATTTAATACAGGGGGGAGGGCGCAGCGGAAGGGGATGGGGGGGAGGGGAGAAACTAGGCGGCGTTTTTTTTACCGTACCACTAGATTAATGCCGCTAAAATCCCACCACCACCATAGACGGTAATTTGGGGTTCTTGTCATATATAGCATAATAGCCGAGCGCGTGGTACAGTTAGTGTTGGTGTACCGGTGTAGGGAAGGTTGGACTGTTGTAGTTGTCTGCAGTGCTGGGTTACGTTGGTACTGCTAAAAATACACGCGCCGGAGTATTCCTGGTCGAATATTTGTACGTTCTTTGACGTATCGATTCCGCGTGGCAAACCTTTTATTGTGGGGGAATTTAATCGGGGCGGACGCGTATTGAACGGGCGCAACCGATTGAACAGGGGGGAGTTTTCAGCTAGCGCCCCGTTTGCGCAACGTAGGGAGAACCCCATGTGTCAGTTCAAGGCAAAACAGTGAATTCTTTATGACGGTGTTCGTGCTTAAAAGTACGACTGCAGGGAGTACTGATCTTGCACTTTTTTTATCATTATCATACACACAGAATTAAATAATCAATACAAAAGTTTACTTACATTCTGCAAACAAATTATTTTAGGAATGTTACACTGTCCACACTGCTCCCCAACGGCCTATTATTAAGATTATAAAGATACAAGTGCCGCCGGAAGCCACCAGCGCTCATCTAGAGTCTACCTGCGGCGACTCTGTCGGTTGGTAGTGGTGGGATTTCTAGTAAACCCTGTTAGTCTCCAAATTGTGTTCACATACACGCCGAAACCCAGTGGAATGCACAGCGTGATAAGGTATCAAGAACCTTCTCAAAGGAAATGTTCGTTGGGATCGATTATGAAAGTCTGCCACGAGATGGCGCGTACGTTTAATGTGTCTTTAGGGTCCCTTATACAGGCGGAAGAGTGCGCCACACTCAGGATTTGACTCATAGTTTGGTTTCCAAACGCGATTCCACACTCGCTGCCGCTTAGTACAGCGCTGTAGTGATACGCTGCCTTACAATTGGTCTGTAGTAATAATTAGACTAATCGTGCTTCAAAAAACTCAAAATTTCGAAGATTATAGCTAAGAATGTGGCTTATGTGTATCCTAGATTTCTAGAAGATGTTAACTCAAAATTCTGTTCGCGCCATTTATGATAGTTTAATTGTACACTTTCTTTACCGCCATAGCAGTGCGGTATAATTAACCTTGTGCGTTACCGCGCGTAGATTACTTTGCGCTAATTAATTAAATCAGCTCGCGCTCTTAAATAATTAAACTCAAGAATCACAGGATCATAGATAACACATGTGGGCGGCGGTGTCTATATGTATCTAGATTGCTAGAAATGTAACTCAAATCCTGTGTCGCGGCCATATGATAGTTTAATTGTACCACTTTCTTACGCGCCATAGCAGTGCGTATTTACGCTGTGCGATACCGCGCGCGATAGATATTGCTAATTAATTAATCACTCGCGCCTTCAATAAATTTAAAAACTCGCAAAAAAATCACAGAGTCAATAGCTAGATAACACAGTGTTTTATATGTATCTATGATATCTAGGAAATGGTAACTCAATAGTTTCGCCGCCATATGATTAGCTTAATTGTACACTTTCTTTAGTGTTAAAATCAAGCAGCCCAGTTCATTTTGGAGAACCAATAATGACAACTTGTAATTCACAGATAAATTGCGTTCCACCCTACGTCACTCCTCACAGCTGTAACTGTGTTTTTTGCAGTTTCTAGAAATCTAGCATACACATAGACACATGTCTTAGCCATATAATCTGCTAAAATTTTGAAGTTTATTGTAAGCACGTCTAATCTAATTACTACGGTAGACATATGTACAGGGTATTCCATCAACAGCGCTGTACTTAAGCGCCAGCGGTGTGAATCAAAAATTTGAGAACACAACATGCGTCCAGCAATCACGTGACCAATTATTTTCCGACTCGTCATGGCGCAACTCTCTGTATAACAGGGTGAACCCAGAGTGTCTTCAGATTAAAGATGGAAGCCGTGCCCATCGTACCGTATTAGCAACACTATTTTGCAAGACAGAATAGGTAAAGCACTCATGCAGCTCATTTACTACGCAAGCCTACAGGCTGAATAGAGAGCTGCCACCTGTAACAATTAACGCAGGTCAAAACTACACCAGCTACACCATCCACATTTGCACTGGCAGTGGCCACTGGCAGTGGCATTACGCGTTAAGTTGCTAACACACTTGACATGTACAGAATGCCAGTAGAAATTATACGGCTTTAAGGCAGCATAAAACCTTCTTCAACCAAAATTAGCTTTTGGAAGTTTCAATTGTGACATTGTAGCCTCATTACATCCAGGCATGTACTAGATTATAGCCCCAAACCTGGCCAGTCAATTCGTTTGCTAGACAGACAAGTAAAACAAATCCATGTTTAACCTTCCTCCTGAGCGTCAAAAGGTTATCGACACTTACTCCTTCGTCATGTCAAGCAGAAGTAGATTTCATGGTCCTTTCAATAAAGCCCATTAAAAATGCTAGGTCACCGCCTGAAACAAACAAAAGTTTTCAGTCGCTCCGCTTGCAGACCTATGCCCTCAGAAAATGTCTAAATCTGCCCTGTGCGCCATTGACCTGTTGACTTCGTGACCTCCAATTTCTGCACAGTGATGGCTTTGTCCTACCATGATGCTATACACAGACTATCACGACCTAGGGTTGAGCGTTTACGAAGTTTGTGCCGCAAATTCCTGCCATTTCATCTATACCTTAAGTTAAGGACCGTACAACCATGTTCCCCCCTTCTTCTTACACCCTCCCTTGACCTCTCTCACCTCTTGACCCCCAGCTTCCGGTCCCATCCCAACTCCCCCGCTTTTGACTGCGTCCCCCAAATGTCCGAATATCAGTGAGCCGTAGTGCGAGGCGGTTCAAGATTTGCTGGCTCCCGAACTGGCGTTGACGGGACGGAGAAAACTTGGGCCCGGACGATCATGGCTGATTCTACAAGCTGCATCTGACTACTCCGATGAAGCTAATAAGACGTTCACTGTCAGGCAGTTTCAGAATTTGCTTTGCTGTCGTCACTACAAGTAGATATTTTATCATATTGAACAACTTGGCGTTTGTCCTGGCTGCAGGGACACGTCTTGTGAGCCACAGTGATCGAGGACATCAGGAAGGAGATTAAACGCTTATTTTGCTACGCAAAAGGTTGCCAAAATCCTCCCTTGATGCGCACGACTACTATTATCCCTAATACCCTAGAGCCGAGGCGAATCGCACGACATTAATGTTTTTATCGGTTTTCAAAGGATCACCGAAAAGCAGCTCGCTGACACCACCTTTCTATGGTTATGTATATAATTTCGATATATACATGTCAGAGAGCTAAAATATAAATATGATATATTTCTTACTTGTTTCTGTGTGTGAAGTCTACCTTCGTCTCTTGAGGATCCACAGCTCTTAGATTTCCTGGATTTCCTCACAATGGGCATGCCACCATTTTCCTTCGTTGAATTCGGATTTGCTCACGGCATTAGAAGCTTGGGGTTCTTGCCTTTGAGGTTTCTTTCCCTTCCAGACCAAGATATATGGACTTGTTTCTCCGTTCTATAAAGAAAAATTTACAATAAATGTATCGTTAATACGTTTGAAAATTGTGGTAAGAAAAATCTACAAACTAATAACATACACTCTGGCATGGCTCCCTTTATGTTATACTGTCTTTATAACCGTTTTCTATGACTAACACTGTTCAATTCTATTGCCTCCAAATTATTGAGGTAGTTCCTATGTCAAATGTGTCTACAATGGCCTTATAAACCACGGATTCATTATTTGGCTGCCAACATCATTTGTTACGTAAATAAAGGGACTCTACTTTACTACAGGTTATCAATGATGACTGTTCAACCCTCCGACGCCACACGTTCTGTAAGAAGTTCCTCTTGCAGGCATCGAATTTTGGCAATTTACCTCTGACAGCCAGTATAAGGGCTCCCTACTTGCTGTCACCGACGCGCCTCGTGCCCTCTCACAGCATGTAGCAACACTGACAGCAAGCTCTAGAAAACCTGCATGAACGCGATTGATTATTAGTTATACGGCTAAAAGATAATTGATATTGAGCTTAACATGGGATATTACAATTATTCTCTTTTATTATGGTATCAAATATGAATAAAACCAAAGATTGGTATGATTTACATGATTTAAGTTTTTGTCAATTTAAAATATTTACATGTACGGGGCGTCGTTAATAAAGATACCAAAAAAGTCCAGGACACAGCAGCAGCAGTGAGACGACATGGGTCTCAGGATCGCATGATGGAGAAGAGTGATTTAATCTAACAGTGATTGAAGCACTATGTGTCGATAAGAAGATATTGATTTTAATATGCACAGGATAGTGTGGAGGCTGACTCAGCAGCATCACGAGGTTTCTGATTTACATGATTCCACGTAGTGAGTCGACCGTTAGTAATGACAATAGGCATTCGAAAACATGAAGAATAGTTATACAAAGATGTATAGTGTAAATGAGTCACGACGTGAACGTGCGTGCGGGGCGGGGTTCGGCGGCAGCGGGGCCGGCCCGGTGGATTATTATATTCGCGTGGGTAGGGCGGGGTGAGCTGTTGCTTACTTGTGTGTATTATTTTGTCAGGAGCTAAATAATTTGTCTATTATGTAGTCTCTGGATTTTTGTGTATCATTACTTAGGGTATCGATGCTCGTCGACGATATCCACGTATATATATATATCATTGAGTGAGTACTATCATCAGGCTTCGGTGGCCGCGTATTCGTCCCGAGCATTGTTGCGCACTCACTACGGAAAGGCTTATACGACCATGAGATTAATTTTGTTACTCGTCTACATGATAAGCACCTTAGCCGATCGGGGCTGTAGAGTGATAATCCGGGATGGCTCGGACGAAATATCCACAGCAGGTGACTCAGGTGCGTACGACGGCATTTACTTTGCCGCGAGATACAGCACTTACTCCTGACCGGCACGAATGCGCATGCCTGCTTTAGCGTCAATATCCATAGAGGACATGCCATACAGTATTTGCCTTTAATACCTGATGAACATCGCACGGTTTTTGCGCGTGTCGGTTTGTGGGGTGCGATCGCGTGTGGGCGTTTGAGATTAGACGTGTCTGGGCGTCCACTTGGCAACGTCGCTTCCTCTTCGTGCGCGCTCGCGCAGTGCTTCGTCAGGTAGGCCTAAGGCTGGAATAGGGCCTCATCATACATCATACTCAGCCTTCGAACTTACCACGTTCATGAACACTTCGGGTTGTTTTGACATTTTTCTTACAAGAGACAAGACCTGATTTCCAAAAGTTGAGATCGGGAGGGGGAGTAAAGATGTCATGTTTTCCGCCACATGTTATATGTATATAGCATGATCAAATCCACTAAACTCCCAATTAGTTGCTCAGTACTATAGTACTAATTAAAATACTAGTATAGTAAGTAGTGACTTGCTCACTATGAACTCATTATAACTCGATCGTCGGGCCTGAACAGTGGCTCGAAACAAGCGCTTGCGTTATCAAAATCCATAATCAATTTATCAAAAAAAAATCAAAATAAATGTAAAACTTGGAAAAAGGAAAAACTTGGAAAAGGCTGATGAGAATCAGAGGATATCATCGCCTACTATACAAAGTTATCCTTTATTAACATACATGTAATTATACACGACAGTAGTAAACATGCCCAAAAACAAAAAGTAAACAGGGCCTAAACACAGCCACTTATACATGCACACACGTACCTACATGGCACGACGACGGTTACGCACACGCAGGCACTTCAACACCCCGAGTAACCACCGATATTGTACCGATCATACAGGTTACTTGGTCCCAACCGCATGAACTCGACGTATTACGAAAATTACCAAAACGGCGATTGACCAACCACTAATCAGTACATTGTAGCGTAGGCTGCAGATTTTACAATTGGAAATTTTACTTTTTTTCCCAGGGGAATTTAAATTATCTAAGATTAGCTGTACTAATTTAGTCATTATAATTGCAAATTAATTCCTTTTCATGTACCGATTTGCCGGTACTTTTGGCGTTGTCCGCCATTTTAAATACAGTGTAATTCATGTTTAAGTCGGCTAATTATGTGATTAGTTAAATATGTACTTAAATCGCTTTGTGAAACAGATTTTTAAGTATGATTAACTAATCATAATTACAGGAGGTTAATCATGATTAGTGATTTAATCATATAATTAAAGTTAATCACGCTTCGTGAAACCGGCCCCTGATGATTATGGCAGTTTGAAACAGAATGGCCCTGAAGATGACTGATCTGCCGCTGTGATCAAATATCAATTATTTCACCCTCGTAGGGAACGGAAGCACTTCGAATTCACAACCAAGGGAATGCCCACCATAAAGTGTTGTGAGATCATATATTTAATGGTTCATGGAAGACACCAGTCTCTGCAAGCAATTTATCGGTCAGTGTGTCTGCCTGCTGAAGAATTGGCAAAAGCAAATGCATGTAATATGTAATGACCTTGGATGAAAATACTCACCAGTTTTCGCCTCCTTGCACGTTGTTTAATGCATCAAAAATAGATATTGCAAGTTTATGCAATCCTATTTTGGAGGTGTGGAGGCCATCACGACACAATAAGTCTTCCAGATTCTCCTCGAAATCTCGATGATGGATGAATGCAGTCAATGGAAAATTCTGTAAATCAAATCAACATTCACAACTTATTCTCATTATACTTAATTGCAACCAAGAGCACAAACTGAACTCTTCAGCAAGCTAATATTCCTAACAATCAGTTAACTTGGAAGTCTTGTGCACAGCCGAAATTTTAAATGAAGCCAGTCGCTGAGAACTAGGCAACCATTGTTACTGGAGATAACCCATATACAGTGCCTCCTGGTGAACAATTTGATAACGCGATCTGGCTCCTTATGGTAGGGGCACACGAGCGATTTTTATCGCCCGATCGCCGCGAATTTTGAAATCGCTCGAAGAAATCGCCCGTGTGCCCGTTCACGTCGACGCCGATTTTAATCGGCCGACCGAATCGCCCGTATCCAAAATGTTAGATATTTTCGGGCGATTATAAACTGCTTTGCCTAGTTACTAGTTCCTTATTCGAATAAGAAACTGGGAACTGGGAACTGGGAGCTAACTACCCTGACCCTGCGTTTAGCTGATAGGTTCTATGTCCCCCAGGGTACTCTACTACTACGTACGTCCCAGTATACGTTCCGGCAGTACCCTAGGGGACATAGACCCTATCAGCGTTAGGCTCACGTTTCAGCTGACCTCAGGGTTAAACACTATACAATCCCTCCCCTTTTCAAACGAAAAGATGATTTCAATTTGACGTTTGCTAAATATCAAATTAGAAACTCAACTTGACTTATACGGAGTTGGAATCACCCTGGTTAAACAATCCAGTCTCTGTGTCTATAATTAAAACGTGGAATAGTACTAGTAGTCATGGTTTTGTCAGGTACTGTTATGAAAATAAACTCACACTGCATGGTATTCTACGCCTTTTATAATACGATGTTCATCCTAACACTAGCATAACACGCTTCTATGTGGCTTATATTCAGTCAACTGAGCAATACAACTCTACAAATCTCAAACTAACACAAACAGGATAACTCAACTTATAACTCTATACTGTACTTGTACTAACTACTAACACACTCGATCTGTACTTAGTAAGTAGAGAATTACTAGAGTAGTAGAGATATATAGTCACAAACGGTTCAAATTAAACATGAACTTTTATATTTCCGTAGACTGACTAATAGTTCAAATCGTTACAATAAGGAATTATTCTGCTCTTATAACATAACATAAGAGCTAATAAACACCTAGAGTGTACAACGGAAAATAGGGAACATAGTGCTATTTCACGGCAATATTATTCTACTGAGGCCTGTGGGAGGCATGATTACGCTCCAATATCTCGGCCTAGCTAGGAGTATCGTAGAGACAAGCGGTTGGTCTTATTTTAGAGAGCAAAGAATGCTGATTAACGGAATACCATGAACTTAGTCTAGAACCGCATACAAAGTAGACTAATATTGCCGTAAAATAGCACTGAATATATATATATATATATAATGAATCTATGCTGAATCTAAATTTTCACATAGTCAAGGAATTTCGCGGAATGCATCTCGGAGCGTCTAAATAAAATAAAATCCACCAACCTCACCCCCCTTCCCGCAAATGGCAAAATTTTGCTCACTGCGTAACTAATTCAGCACGGCTCTTCAGAAAAGCAAGGGCTGGGAGATATTTTTAAGGGCTAGTAGATTTTACAGGTCACTGCACTAGCCCTGCTGGCAATTAGTGAACATTTTAGGTTAGTTTCAAGCCCTGCTAGGGATCTCTTCTTGGCACCGATGATCCAGGATTATGCATTATTAGCTCATCTGACATAGTCAGATGCAGCTTGTAGAATCGCATGAGCGTCGCATGAGTAAGTACTATCGGGACTAAATGTATCGTCAAATTCTTACCTGATAAGATCGTTTCTCAACTATTTAAAAATCAAAAAAACCTGGAAGATTTGATATTATGATCCTGACATTAATTGCTTGCTATGGCCCTGTATGAGTCACTGGTGTATGTTTACATCGAACAATATAGTAAAATAGGAAGTATAATGCAGCAATTTAACTATAAAAACCTAACAGAATTACTCACATTTTGTGAAAAAGTGAAAATGTTTTTTTACTTTGACTATTTACGGTGACGTAATCACTTTAAATGGCCGTTCGTGCTCTACTACTAATGGGGTAATGCTCTTTTTCGTACAAGTGTCCTTTTTAAACATTTTTTGCCATGCGCCCTCAAAAATAATTTTGTGAACCCTGCATGTTATAATGAATTTCATACTTAAGCCCGGCGCACACGTGGCAATTTTTATCGACAGTACCGGCGATTTTGTTGCTGGCAACAAAATCGCCGAGATATCGCCACGCGTGCGCTGCACGGCGTCACCGATTTTGATGCCAGAAATTCGTCGCTGGAATATCAAACATGTTTGATATTTGTTGCCGAGTCGCTGAACAATCGCTACGTGTGCGCCGACCAGGCGACGAATTCAGGCAACAGTTTTTGGATTGTCGCTAACAGATGATTGCATTGTCGCCGGGTGGCGCACACGTGGCGATTTTTATCGACAGTGCTGTCGATAAAAATCGCCGGTACTGTCGATAAAAATCGTCACATGTGCGCCGGGCTTAGGCTTAGGCCATGAGAATGAAAAATCCGGTTTACCGTCCACCGCCCGCATGCCGCTTTAGTCCCCGCCCAAAAAAGTCATTATTTACCAAAAATTTCATTATTTGGAAAAAAATTCCCTCACTGAAACATAATAGACTAATCACAAGGTGTACTTAGCCTAAACTTTATGTTCTTTCAAGTTTGGTGCCTAATTTGAACTGTTAGTGAACTGTATTAAAATTACAAAGTAAGATATTGGGTCTAAAATTTAATTTGAGTATTACACATTTACTATATTTCTATGTTATTAATCAGGACAAGCAAAAATATCTTGTATTGCTTGTCTGCCAGACAAGCAATTTTTTTCCCTTATTTCGAACAGTGAATACAGTACGTATATAGCAGAATAAGAAAGAGCAAAAATATATATCACTAACTATATAACAATGTTAACAATACAGTGAGCTGACACAACCAACTTCGACCTTTTCAGGTGTAGGGGCTCTTAAAATATTAACTTTTGTAATGGTTTGCGAGATGGTTTTGAACAGGGAATCCTTAAAACTTAATATTGAGTTGTCTTGATCAATTATAACAGTAAAAATAAATCACAAAGCAAAGGCTTTATACATACCAGATATAATGATAAAACATCTGTCATTGTCGTTCCATATCTTCTTAATAAGCCGAAGAGTCTCATCACGGACACATACAGGGCTCATCCCCTAAAAAAATTACCATAATTTCATACACTTACACGACATTAATAAGAACTAGCGGATACCCGGCATTGCCCGGGGAAATCGGTGGTATTACTCAGTTGGTGACCGCTGGGGTGAAAGAAAAATACCCAAAAAATCGAACTGTCTATCTATCCATGCATCCATCCATCCATCCGTCCCATTCCATCCCATCCCATCCCATATCACATCACATCACATACCATCCCATGCCATCTCATTGCATCCCATGCCATCCCATGCCATGCCATCTCATTGCATTCCATGCCATCCCATGCCATCCCATGCTATGCCATGCCATCCCATGCCATGCCATCCCATGCCATCCCAAATAAATAAGAAATCAAAAAATAAAAGACATTAAAAATAAAAATCATTAATAAATTAAAAAAATTATTAATTAAATAAATTAATTTCGGCTGAAAACTCCGGAGGGAAAATAATACATACTAAAGAGGTAGGTAAAGGGAAGAAAGGAAAAAAAGGGGAAAATAAATTCCCCAGCTGGGACTGGAACCCTGAATACCGGCGTAGGAGACAATGTCCTAGCGATGAAGCCACTGCGACATTAGGGTAATACAGCATGGATTGACACGTACGTGATGCTATGTGTTTATTCCCTCGTTCTATTTATAGATTGTGTACAGATTTTCAAGGTTCCCCTCGCAAAATCACATTTTCGGAGGTTACATTTTTTTCCAAAGTTGAGAAGCAGGATACGGAATCATTGTCGATACGTGGTGTACGTTTCACGCCCAGCCATTCACCCCCTCCGGAGTTTTTAGCGAAAATGTCTTATGATGGACATTCTTCCCATCAAGACAAAACAAGATATAAGAGGTTACACTGATCGAAAAAGGTTTTAGCTCAAAAGAAAAAGGTTTAAAATAAAATCTCCATTAAATTTAACCCACAGCAATTGCCATGGGCAACACGTACATAGTTGCTGTAGATGATAAATCAATATAAGTTTCATGTATGAACTATATAGTTTCATGACCTAACTAGTAATAAGTAATATAAAATTTGCGTGTGTCAACATGATGAAATTGCAAAACCTAATTAGAGTCAGGATACCTCAGACAATAAAATCGGTTCCAACCATGTAGTCCAGTTGTGAAAAGCCCTTTTTGGGGTGAACGTGGTTTTTGCGTCCCCACAAAGTTTTTTTGCGGAATTTGTATCTTTGACGGGTGCAGATTAAGAATCTGGATGATGCCGGCGTGGCACCCTTGGGCATTTTGCATAATATGCAAATTAACGCGGCCATTACCGAAATTTGAGGTTTTGGCCATAACTCGCTT
>NW_014579171.1:12965-17991 GCF_000485595.1 Priapulus caudatus
TGTCGATAAAAGTCGCCGGTACTGTCGATAAAAATTGCCACGTGTGCGCCGGGCTTTAGGGCAGCTAAATTAGGTCTAAAAATTGCCTTAGGCTAGGCTATTTACCTGAATGAGGTTATTTGTTCCAGCATGCAACACAATAAATGTCGCTCCTTTAAGCAGCCGATGCAGTCTGTTCTCCTCACCACCAACATCCAGAACTTGGCCCACAGTCGCACCAGAGGAGACGAACAAGTTCTTCCCATCTATGACGTCGACCACGGTTCCATCAGCTGCTGAGCATCGACAGTAACCGCCAAGGTACTTGAGTATAGAGTCACTGAAAAACAAAAACGGCGAAGCAGCAGCAGAACCAGACATCTCAGAAACACATGAAAGCTTAGACATAACCATACTACCCAGTTTTTACACAAAAAATAAGAGAAAACAACTCTGAAAAATGTGAAAGAAAGATGGCGGAAATTTGCTGTCTAGTCTTGTAGACACGCGGTCGCTGAAATTCAATCAATTTTTTTTAAACAAGCAAATGAACGTTCTCAGACTGCAGGTATTCGGATTCTCTGGCAATTTATCTCACAGGATATATCGAGTTCACGTGGTTTTATAACTCCTTGATTGCAAATTCGATGGAAATAGCAGAGATAGATATGAAATCGAACTTCTGCTATGAACGCACGGCAAGGAGAGGAAGGAAGCGCATGGGCCAATGTGGGCCAATGGTTAACGCGGCAGTGGCGCCATGTGTGAATCAGCCAATGCTGTGTTACTGCAGAGCATATAAATCAACGATTATGATGCTGATGCTGATTATGATGCTGATTATGATGCTGATGGTGATTTATGTGCTCTGGTTACTGTTAGCATTGTGTTATCATAGATGCGTAACAAACAACATGCTAATATCAATATGATGAATATCAATGTTTATAACATAGATGGTTTATAAGTTGTTTAATATGTTTTATTAAATATTGAAATAGTAATGGTAATAATTA
Source organism: Priapulus caudatus (assembly GCF_000485595.1). NCBI lineage: Eukaryota > Metazoa > Priapulida > Priapulimorpha > Priapulimorphida > Priapulidae > Priapulus > Priapulus caudatus. Next base: position 13,961 of record NW_014579171.1, read on the forward strand.
ATAAGTAAATAGAAGTTTTGCTTGATTTTTTATTAATAAAATACTTAATTCCTATCAAATTTCTGGTAGCTGGTCAGCATTAAACATAGATGCAATTCTGTTTCACTGTCTTCAGTTTTTTTCCAATACATTGTTTCTGAAAGCATACATCTAAGAAACAATAAAAACTCATTATTGAAGTTTTTTATTAAAAGATCAGAACTAATTATATTTAAAATATATATATAGCTGCCATGGGCGTAAATCCCGGGGGGATGGGGGGGATGCATTCCCCCCCCCGCTCTTGAAGGAGGGGGGATGGCCTGTACAAATATCCCCCCCTGAGATTTAAAAAAACTCCTTCCTCCGTGCCCCACTTGAAAGTTCAGCTAATTATGATAATTTGGAGACATGGGCAGACCTAAATCATTTCAATTACTGCAGGGGCGTGTACAGGGGGGGAGGGGTCCAGGGGGTCCGGACCCCTTCCCTGCTTGCGCAGAAAACGCATCTGAGGGGGTCTAATTTCAAAAAATTTGAACCCCAGACCCCCCTTCGCGTGATCATCCCCCCCACTCCTCTGTACGGATTTACGCCCCTGATAGCTGCATGCTTTCATTTTGAGTAACTGCATGGGTTGCCACGATGTCTCTCTATTCAGCCACTTCTGTATTATACAATATTCCCATTTAGTTCTGATTGTAAAAGAAATAATTAAAGTTGGGATCTAATTATTAATCTGATTTCAAGATGTTTTGTATCAGTTGTAGGGTCGCCAATGCCAGCTCCACTATCATTACTAGTCTATGGTATGCTATATATATATATGTATGCTTGTATACTAGGTATCTACTGTTGCTATGTTGTCGAAATTAAATTATACATAAATATATCAATTTAGTATTTAGTATTTATTTGAAAGTTGCAACACCATGTACCATGCAGAAATAAGCAAACGAAATTAACTAAACTATGATTCACCAACGTGGCCTGCATTGTCATGGCGACCTTAAGTTATGGTAAAAGTTACAACTACACACACACACACACAACAACACACACACCACACAGACGCATTGCATGTAATTCTTCCTGCTTAACGTACACAAGTTAATTGCAAAGGTTATGAACATTATTGAAGCTATACCTTTTTGAAGGATACTTCCAATCCTTATCAAAGGTATAGCTGTTATAAACCAAGCATTTATTCATCAGCTCACTTTAGTGGCCGTAACTACAATTTCCCAGATTTACTCTTTAATGAGTATTTAAATATATCGCCATTAACAATGAATCGATCATAATTGCGATCAAAGGCTCTGACAAAAAGCCATATTTAAACTGTATACAGAGGCACGTAAAAACCATTTAACCAAGAGTGTGATTGATATGTCAATACTTTCTCACCTAACTGCGTCACAAATTAGTGCAACCAGTTTTCACAAATGCGTGTTTGGAACAATTGCAACAGTATAATGAAGCATTTACTGGAGCAATCAATTCCTAACTAACAACGCCATAGGTATCGGCATTTGGCTGGACAACTCTTGTGCAATGCCAACAATGAAGATAAAAACTTGATGCTGTTTTAAAAAAACAATTAACGGGATCTTAAATAACAAATGACAATTTTGCCTGCTGACTAACGTGTGAATAACAATGAAACGTTTAACGTATTAAACTAAAATGTACTGGTCTTAATTTGAAATTGCTTTCAAATGCAAACAACCACAATTTTCTAGACCACAATTCTGCAGAGTAGTTGGATGTATTAAGCAACAATACATAAAGCGATCTTCCAAAACCAGAACGCATCTCAAAACTGTCACTAACAATTCATCGAAGCCAATTATAAAATCATATCGTATGCGCAATCTGACCACGAATCGTGGTAGACGTGGTAGACGAATCGTGACGATTGACGACTACGCGACTCCTCTGGCATGACGAGGAGGAGGAGACTCCTCTGGAGGGACGATTAGGACGCGACTCCCCTGGCGTGAATACTACGCTCCGATTTCTCTGGCGTGACGAGGAGGAGGAGGAGACTCCTCTGGAGTTACGATGGTGACGCGACTCCCTTGGCGTGAAGACGACGCGAATCTGGCGTGAATACGACGCGACTCTGGCGTGAAGACGACGCGACTCCTCAAGCGTGACGACGACGACAAGACTCCTCGGCGTCACGACGACGACACGACTCCTTTGGCGTGACGACGACCTCTCAGTATTGGCCGGCTCGCTGCAGTAGGGACGAGTGCGAGGGGTTGCGTCTCTGGCCAGGCTGTAGGAAACTTGCCTGTGGCGACTGGCCTCCAACCTCGTCCTCCGACGACCGCTGCTGGCTGCCGTGCCTCGTCGTGACGTAGCCTGGAACTGCAGTTCCCGCAGGGCAACAATGCCAGACAAGTGAGGATGGGGTGAGTGGGAGTGGGAGTGGGAGTGGGAAACTATTATCATCGGCCTTGTTGACGTTAGAGCTTTGGTAGGTTTGCACGGGCATGCGCGCCAACACATAAAATTAGTACTTATGAACAGAGCTTAATTTACACATGGAGAGGCCCTAAGTTATGGGAAGCTGTAGATACCCTAAGCTATGGGAAGCCGTAGATACCCTAAGTATGGGAAGCTGTAGAGGCCCTATCTGGCAATTTCTAACATGGCAGAGCTTTTCTCCGCTCTGTCAGCAGCAAAGGGATATAGTAATTAGTATAAAAGAGCTAGGACCCAGAGTTTGGCCACCAATCCCAGACAGGTTAATAGTGAGAGAACTGACGAAATTCAGACACTAGTCCAATGCACATAATATTATATTATATATGCAGTGAAATAGAGTATAAGAATGGCATAAATGATAATAATGATAATTATATAGACGAACTATTTAACATTAATAATCATACTCATACTATTATACTTATACTTAGATTTAGACTTAGACTTAGACTTATACTTATACTTATACTTATACTTAGTATTAGTAACTAGTTTAAACTGTAAGCCTAGTAGTACTAGTACTAGTAGTAGTAGTACTAGTATTGGTATTACTATTAGTATTAGTATTAATTATTATTATGCACAGCATTACACCATGTCACCAACTCCATGCATTAACTTCACTCTACAGACTACACGTACTATATTATTATACTTTAGTTTATAGGCCTACAATGCTAATTTGTTTTGTTAGCAAGTTTGCTAATTCTTGTTCTATCTATGGTCGCACCATGTTCACGTTGTAATTCGTCCTTGGTGCCATCGAAATCGTGCTTTCTTCCACAACAGACACAGTGCCACTTCGTGCCACAGTATTCTGAACTTCTGCACGCCCTTGCTCAGTTGCTGCACGCCAGACCGCTTTCCAATACAGCTGTTCTATTTTATTTACCATTCGAGATTTCACACGAGATTTCACGCGAAAGCAGCACGGACTTCGTCAACTAACCGCCTTTTGCTGTGGAAATGTAGTTTCACAACTTCTAAGGAACTGTGCCGAAGACGAAGTCAAAGTTAATGCAATTGATAGCTCTGTAATGCGGTCATATCGTCAACAACGACATCAAAAATTTAATTTGCTCTCTGTATCTGATATTCACTGATTTTACAATTACTGACGCAGACTGTCGCCACGGTCCCTCACCGTGTCAGGTCAGTATGCTGCAGTGTTGGTGTGTTTACTGTACTTTGTAGTCCTACTCAAGTTACTGTTATACTGACAGTATTATTGTTACAGACATTATTACTATTACATTATATAGACATAGCATCATTATTATGACAGTATTATTACTGTTAATATTATGCATACTCATAAGTCATATATAAATATGCTCATAAGGCCAAAACAAAATATATGTGTGGTTACGGGTCCATCTAATTACCGAAAGGCAACGTAAGGCACCTAATAAACACCGAAAGGCGCTGTAAGAACATCGAATTACACCGGAAGGCACCGAAAGAAGCAGTCCGGAGCTGAAATGTCCAAAAAAATTCCACCAAATGCCATAAAAATTACTGAACTCGGCCCGAAATGAGGTACACAAATACTTAAA
>NW_014579171.1:18889-20693 GCF_000485595.1 Priapulus caudatus
GCTCAAATACACATTAGAATACATTGTGAGCTATTGAAAACCTGGAGTAAAACACATAGTTTTTATTATTCCTTCTACTTTGCATACTTTGGCAGATAAAGAGAGAGGGGAGGGGCGGTGAGGTTAGGCTTCCGACTTTTCCGCCGATAAAGAGGGCGAGAGAAAGATAGAGAGAGAGGGGGAGGGAGGGAGGGAGAGAGAGGGAGAGAGCGCGCGCAGCACTAAATTGTGAGTTATCACATAGGCTGGAGATGACGCCAAACTGACTGCATCAAGCTAGTGAGATATCAATCGTCGCGATAGAACTCCGCATATTATCAGTTTTCAGCTACCTGATATGAACACGCGTGACGTCAGCTGGCAATCGAGGTATCAGTGATGATGCATGTTAAGTGTCTAAGAATCAGACTTCAAACGTTATTAGTCTTTATAAGCTTTATATATGTGAATGCAGATTTCTGTCTAATTTCATCGATGCATGACGTAAGCATGCAGATGTTATCGTGTATTACAACATAATCCTCCCTCACACCGCTGTGTGTTTGCACGCGGTAGAGCTGCAGTCAAAACCAGTAGCTAGCTGCTGTCACGCGCGTGCATACCGATATTTGCCGCTACTCGCAGATTATTAGGGAGAGTAGGCGCGATGCGACCGGAACCGCGTCATAATGATGGCAGGCGACTACGTGAAGTACACGCGGGGAGAGGAAAACACACATAACTAGAATTTATTAACTGTCGTTTGCACTGCGGCGATTAAACTCGGAGCAGGAGAGCATTGGCTGTAAATAGTTTTCTACTCAATATTGTGCATTTCGGTGAGCTTTTTTAGCCTTATAAGTTATTGTGGCATTCCGTCTTCTTTATTGATGCCTTTGGAATGGATTTCTGAGTTACTTATTGTCTTTCGGTGTATTTTTGGTGTGTTAAGAGGCCTTTCGGCATTTTTTACCCTGCCTTTTGTGCCTTTTAGTGTTTAGACAGCATAATATGGTAAATTACCAAGAGGCACCGAAACGCAGAAAAATCTACCGAAAGGCATTGAAAGACAATGAAAAATTCAAGGAAAGATACGGAGAAATCAGTAAAAATAACATATAGTTTCTATACGTAAATCGTGGTTAATACTAAAACGTGTTATTTTATTGAAAATCCCCATATTTACTTATAAAACATCCAAGAGAGGGCGCTGTGGCATGTAAACATTGGCTCCGAATTAAGTATTTGTGTACCTAATTTCGGGCCGAGTTCAGTCATTTTTAGGGCATTTCGGTGGAATTTTTTTTTGACATTTTAGCTCCGGACTGTTTCTTTCGGTGCCTTCCGGTGGAATTCGACGTTCTCATAGCGCCTTTCGGTGTTTTTTAGGTGCCTTTCGGTGCCTTTCGGTAATTAGACGGACCGTGTGGATACCAGATACCGCAGCATTTTTTTAATTAAAAGACTGAAATTTGAAATTTTTACAATGGTTTATTTACAGTAATACAAAGAACATATTCAGTGACTACTAATGAGCTATCAGAATTCTCACAGTCCTCCCTGGTGTCCTCACTCTCACGACAATTTTTAACGGTTGGCTGGCCTGCACTACAGTAATACAATGCACACATCTAAGGAAATGTCCACTGGGGCCGGATTCAAGAACAGTTCGTATGCACAATATTGTGCGTACCTACGTTCCTACGCACAAGCAGGCATTTAGGTACGTCTCCATCATCATCATACACGCGCACGCGTTCACACACATCCACACTGGTCATTTACTGTGTGGATCATACATCTTGAATGATAAAGCTAATGTTTG
>NW_014579171.1:21661-23566 GCF_000485595.1 Priapulus caudatus
AAAACAGTATACTGATCGTTTGTTAACTACCAGTGATACTTTATTGTTTACATCCAAACGTGAAATGCGGGGGGATGTCAATATATGTGTGAATTATTCCACAACCTAGCGCACGTGAACAGTGAACGTGCCGCACGACCTGTGCACGTAAATAAACCCTGGCCAACACAATGTAAGGTTTACTGCCACTGGCCAAAAGTAAGCTCCACCTACTTCTTATAGATTTTTGGTATGCCAACGCTGCTTTAGTCTGGATTCATGCAGGAACCTGTGCTAACCTGTGCGTACGAACATCCCACGCACGCTTCTTGAATTCCAACTAAAGTTGTGCGTGAGGTGTTCTAAATTTTCATGGTTATGTTTCCTGTAGGATAGATTTACTGTCTCCAAGGTGTAAACTAACCAAAATAAGTACACACAAATCAAATGAAGAGTTATTTCATCAATTTTTGCAAATTTTATTGAACTGACTACTACTAGATTTTTGCTCAGAAACGCTCAATCCGAAAAAATATAGCGAAATATAGTCTCACCTCACACTGATTTCACCAACATTAATAAAACACCAGGATTTTATGCAGTTATAACATAGAAAATTGGATATGAACACATGAACACAATGAAAATGACATTGAGCCGCGAGATTCGTTAAATGTGTAAACTTGTAATTTGCCGCCGGATTTGAAAACAATTGCATTTGAGATAGATTGTATGTCTATGGCAGATAGGTGGCGCTATTAGCTGAGAAAACCTATCAACACTAGTTCTAAGATTACAACAAACGTTCGTTTGCCAAACTAGTTCGAAAATTGCATGTTTTGGTAAATATGAAGCTTATAAGTCATTTTATCGTTACTCTAGACAATTGCTGTTACTCTATCAATAACGGTAAGTGTCGTGAAAGTGGGGAAAACACTTGAGAATTCTTGTAATTGTTACATTAATTTAAAGAAAAGGAACGAACATTGCTTATAGATGCCTCTTGCTTATATATTGTCTCTGACTTCCTGTAGATAGGTCAATCAACAAATCACTATAGTGATTGACTTTATAAATTTGTGGGCGTAATTTTGCCGTTGCCGTGGTGATTTGGTCACGTGACTCCATCGAGTTCACGTGTATCTATACTCTGGAAAACTTGCTACACACTAACATTTTGAAAACTTTACTCTTCTTTGTGCAGTCCTGTCCTATTAAGTATAACTCGTGATTTTTAGTGCCATGCCTGCAGCAAACGAATCTGACTTTATCTCTGTGAGGCAGGGGAAGTTATCCGGGGTCTCTATTTTTTTATCCACAGGAAAGCGGACGACTGAGAGAGGAACTTGCATCAGGGAGGAAAGTGAGAGAGGAAACTGCATCGAGGAGGAAAGTGAGAGAGGAACCTGCATCTTCGGAGAAATAGAGATCTCGATCACCGCCTGCTCGATGGAACCTTCTCCTCTTCCTTCTGCTTCTTCTTCTCTTCCTCCTCTTCCTCCTGCTCCTTCTCTTCCTTGTCCTCCTTCTCCTGCTCCTTCTCCTGCTCCTGCTTCTTCTGGCCCCCCTCCGTTTTCTTCTCCTGCTCCTTCTCTTCCGCCTCCTCCTCCTCCTGCTCCTTTTTCTCCTCCTCCGTCTCCTGCTCCTCCTCCTGCTCCTCCTCGCTCAGACGTGCAGACCGAAGCGGGGGAGAAACCGTACGCGTGTGACGTGTGTGAGTACAGGACGTGCTCCCGCTACATGCTGAAGACTCACATGCGAACGCACACGCGGGAGAATCCGTACGCGTGCGATACGTGCGGGTATCGGTGCTCTCGGCTCAGTGGCTTAGAGGCGCACGCACGCACGCACACGGGAGAGAAACCGTACGCGTGCGATGTATGCGAGTACAGGTGTTCGCAGCCGGCGCATCTCCAGAGACACGCG
>NW_014579171.1:23740-32435 GCF_000485595.1 Priapulus caudatus
GACGCGCGCGAGTACAGGACGTTCGACCGCGACAGCCTGAAGAGGCACGCGCGCACGCACACGGGAGAGAAACCGTACGCGTGTGACGCGCGCGAGTACAGGACGTTCGACCGCGACAGCCTGAAGAGGCACGCGCGCACGCACACGGGAGAGAAACCGTACGCGTGTGACGCGCGCGAGTACAGGACGTTCGACCGCGACAGCCTGAAGAGGCACGCGCGCACGCACACGGGAGAGAAACCGTACGCGTGTGACGTGTGCGAGTACAGGACGTGCTCCCGCGACAGCCTGAAGAGGCACGCGCGCACGCACACGGGAGAGAAACCGTACGCGTGTGACGCGTGCGAGTACAGGACTTGCTCCCGCTGCAGCCTGAAGACTCACATGCGAACGCACACGGGAGAGAAACCGTACGCGTGCGATGTTTGTGAGTACAAGAGTTCGCACCTGGCGAATCTCCAGACCCACACGCGCACGCACACGGGAGAGAAACCTTACGCGTGCGACATATGCGGCTCCGCCTACACCACCTTTAGCAGCCTCAAGATGCACTTTTTCACGCACACGGGCCAGAAACCGTACGCGTGTGACGCGTGCGAGTACAGAACGTGCTCCCGCTGCAGCCTGAAGACTCACATGCGAACGCACACGGGAGAGAAACCTTACGCGTGCGATGTTTGTGAGTACAGGAGTTCGAGGCTGGCGAATCTCCAGACCCACGCGCGCACGCACACGGGAGTGAAACCTTACGCGTGCGACATATGCGGCTCCGCCCACGCCACCTCCAGCGACCTCAAGAAGCACTTTCTCACGCACACGGGTCAGAAACCGTACGCGTGTGACATCTGCTCTTCCAGGTTCGTATCCTCGAGCGCGCTCTCGAGACACAAGCGCACGCAGTCGCACCGAAGAAAAGTCATGTACAATCAATCGTGAGGGATGTGATGGACGGGTCTGCGGGTTAAACAGCTAATTCGTCAGACGTTAAACCTGTGGATACGGATGCACTCTCTCCAGTAGACTCCAGTGACATACACTCAGGCTTGTATGAGAGAAGAAATTCTGAAAGGCGATGTCCATGCAATCAGAAGTGATGTGACTGGCATTCTACCGATTAAACAGTTAATCAGCCAGTTCGTAGTTACGCACTGGAGCCCTATGACGTCATCGGGTCATAGGTCATTTGTACATAGCTGAAAAGTTGGATCGCGCGTTCGCTCGTACGCGCTTGCCGTATACTACATAATATGCATGAATGTTATACAGAAGCTATGTAAAATCGTGCCTGCGTTTGTTTTCTGTACTGAACCGATCGACTATCCGCCTGTGCTTTTTGTTTTTTGGATTTTTACGTGTGTGTATGATATTCATTGTGGGGTATTTTAGGTAGATATGCAGTGTCGGTTCTTCTCGGTCAGTCAGTTAACTGCAGTCAGTTCAGTCAGTCTCGGTCATATCATTTATTTATGGATGTCTTTTTGCTCCCTGGATTTCTTAATTCCAATAAAATTTTTGCAAATTTTATTAAACTGACTACTACTAGATTTTTGCTCAGAAACGCTCAATCCGAAAAAATATAGCGAAATATAGTCTCACCTCACAGTGGATATATCACTGATTTCACCAACATTAATAAAACACCAAGATTTTATGCAGTTATAACATAGAAAATTGGATATGAACACATCATAACACAATTAAAATGACATCGAGCCGCGAGATTCGTTAAATGTGTAAACTTGTAATTTGCTGCCGGATTTGAAAACAATTGCATTTGAGATATATTGTATGTCTATGGCAGATAGGTGGCGCTATTAGCTGAGAAGACCTATCAACACTAGTCCTAAGATTACAACAAACGTTTGTTTGCCAAACTAGTTCGAAAATTGCATGTTTTGGTGAATACGAAGGTTCTAAGACATTTTATCGTTACTCTAGACAATTGCTGTTACTCTAGCAATAACGGTAAGTGTCGTAAAAGTGGGGAAAACACTGGAGTATTCTCGAAATTATTACTTTAAATTAAAGAAAAGCAACAACAATTGCCTATAGATGCCTCTTGCATATATGTAGTCTCTCACTTCCTGTAGATATTTCAATCAACAAATCACTATATAGTGATTGACTTTAGAAATGTCTAGGCGTAATGTTGCCATTGCCGTGGTGATTTGGTCACGTGACTCCATCGAGTTCACGTGTATCTATACTCTGAAAAACTTGCTACACAGTTTTCAAAATGTTAGTGTGTAGTACACACTAACATTTTGAAAACTTTACGCTTCGTTGTGTAGTCCTGTCCTATTAAGTATAACTCGTGATTTTTAGTGCCATGCCCGCAGCAAACGAATCTGACTTCATCTTTGTGAGGCAGGGGAAGTTATCCGGGGTCTCTATTTTTTGTCCACAGGAAAGCGGACGACTGAGAGAGGAACCTGCATCGGGGAGGAAAGTGAGAGAGGAACTTGCATTGGGGAGGAAAGTGGGACAGGAAACTGCATCGGGGAGTAAAGTGAGAGAAGAACCTGCATCGGGGAGGAATCATGATCTCGATCACCGCCCGCTCGATGGAACCTTCTCCTCTTTCTTCTGCTTCTTCTTCTCCTCCTTCTCTTCCTCCTGCTCCTTCTCCTCTTCCTCGTTCTCCTTCTCCTGCTCCTTCTTCTCCTGCTCCTGCTTCTTCTGCTCCTCCGTCTTCTTCTCCTGTTTCTTCTCTTCCCCCTCCTCCTTCTCCTCTTCCTGCTCCTCTTTCTCCTCCTCTGTCTTCTTCTCCTCCTGCTCCTCCTCCCTCAGACGTGCAGAGCGAAGCGGGGGAGAAACCTCACGCGTGTGACGTGTGCGAGTACAGGACGTGCTCTCGCTACATGCTGAAGACTCACATGCGAACGCACACGCGAGAGAATCCGTACGCGTGCGATACGTGCGGGTATCGGTGCTCTCGGCTCAGTGGCTTACAGGCGCACGCACGCACGCACACGGGAGAGAAACCGTACGCGTGCGATGTATGCGAGTACAGGTGTTCGCAGCCGGCGCATCTCCAGAGACACGCGNGGTGTCCTGCGAATGCACACGGGAGAGAAACCGTACGCGTGCGACACGTGCGGATGCACGTACACGAGTCGAGTAGCCTCAAGAGCACGCGGTACGCACACGGAGAGAAACCATATGCGTGCGACTGCTGCGACTTCAGAAGCTCTCACTTGGCGAACCTTCGCATCCACACGCGCACGCACACGGGAGAGAAACCGTACGCGTGCGATGTATGCGTAGACAGGAGTTCTCAGCTGGCGAATCTCCAGATGCACACGCGCACGCACACGGGAGAGAAACCGTACGCGTGCCGATGTAGTGCGAGCTACAGGAGTTCTTCAGCTGACGGATCTCCAGATTCATGCACGCACTCACACGGAGAGAAACGTACGCGTGCGACATATGGCGTTACACTGCACCACCTCCGCAGCCTCAGGAAGCACTTCTCACGCACACCGGGCCAGAACCGTAGCGCGTGTGACGTGTGCGAGTACAGGACGTGGCTCGACCGCGCGCGGACAGACGCCTGAAGAGGCACGCGCTCATGCACACGGGAGAGAAACCGTACGCGTGCGATGTATGCGAGTACAGGAGTTCTCGGCTGGCGAATCTCCAGATCCACACGCGCACGCACACGGGAGAGAAACCGTACGCGTGCGACATATGCTCTTTCAGGGGCGTATCCTGCGGTGCTCTGTCGAAACACAAGCGCACGCAGTCGCACCGAAGAAAGGCCATGTACAATCAATCATGAGTGATGTGATAGACGGGTCTGCGGGTTAAACAGCTAATTTGTCAGACATTAAACGTGTGATACAGGGCCACTCTCTCCAGTAGACTCCAGTGACGTACACTCAGGCTTGTATGAGAGAAGAAATCCTGAAAGGGGATGTGCATGCGCGATCTGGAGTGATGTGACTGACAATCTACCGATTAAACAGCTAATTCGTCAGACATTAAAGGTGTGGATATGGATGCACTCTCTCCAGTAGACTTCAGTGACGTATACTCAGGCTCATGCGAGAGAGGAAATCCAGGAAGCCCCAGATCTGGATGTGGGAGGCTGAGTTGGAAGATGGACTTGTCTTCGAATAATCCCTGCACCGGAGGAATGAGGCGATTATTGTTTCGGACACTGGTGTCACGTTTTTCCTGTTTTGACCTACCTACCCATGCATTCGTTTTAAATTGCCTACGTCACGAATTGTCTTTGGTGTAAATTTGTAAACACGGCACTTGTAACAAGTACTAACGGCACTAAATGTATCCTCAAATTCTTACCCGATAGGATTGTTTCTCAACTAGTTAAAAATCCAAAAAAATCTGGGGGATTTGATATAATTATTGTTCACGACATTAAATGCTTACGATTGGCTAGTCTATGTATGAGTCACAAGTGTTTGTTTACATCGAACGATATAGCAAAATAGGAAGTATAATGCAGCAATTTAACGATAAAAAGTGAACAGAATCACTTACATTTTGTGAAGAAGTGGACATTTGGAACAGTTTGAAGTGTGACGTAATCACTTTAAATGTGTGAATACAGTTGGACTGTCGGCAGTAGTCTCCAGAGATGCATGCGTAGTCAGACGAGGCAGGTTTGTGGTTAAATAAGGCAGTGGCAGATCCTGGATTTTGAAATAGGGGAGGGGGCGAAACCGCATAGCCAGGATTTCATTTTACGGGGTGCGGATTTTGTGATAGCGCTGGTGCACACGCTTGCATGCTGAATAGGGGGGGGGCAAAAAATAGGGGGTTGCACGCCTCTTGCGCCCTTCCTTGATCCGCCACTGAATAAGCGGTTTGTTTTCGCTTCACTTGAGTTCACAGCTTGAAGTGACACGGGTGTCTTGCATGTGTGCCCACACCGCAGACTCACACTCACTGCCGTCATACGAACTCTGCATTTTACATGTAGTTCTGTCGTCCTGTCGACTATTGTTTAAAATGATTTTAAAATTAAATGAACGTGGTGTAAATTTTATATGGACTTTTAACGGCAAAATGGAGATGCAGTATGTATTCTGCATTGTACCTGTAGTTCTGTCGACTGATACTTAAAATGATTTTAAATTAAATATGACTACTAATGAGCTGTCAGAATTCTCACAGTCCTCCCTGGTGTCCTCGCTCTCACGACATTTTTTAACGGTTGGCTGGCCTGCACTACAGTAATACAATGTACACATACTCTGCCTGTTTACTCCATGTCTAAGTCATCTAAGGAAATTTCCACTGGGGCCGGATTCAAGAACAGTTTGTATGCACAATATTGTGCGTACCTACGTTCCTACGCACAAGCAGGCATTTAGGTATACGTCTCCATCATCACCATACACGTGCACGCGTTCACACACATCCACACTGGTCATTTACTGCGTGGATCATACATCTTGAATGATAAAGTTAATGTTTGGGACATATAGGGCAAAGAAAAACGATGCTCCGTAGGGTCGGATAGTTGATTTCATGGCAAGAGCAAATAAAAAGGTCGAGTAATGTAAACATTTAAGGAACCAGCCAAATCAGGCAAAGATAGCGTTGAGCTTTTCCTGGCAGACATGAAAGTTGAACACACACACCCCACCTCACCTCACCTACACTCACATCACCTCAAACGCACACACACCCATACACTCACCTCATCTTGAGTTTGTGGCTTGGTGGATACGGCATTGATTGCTTCAGTCACAGCTTGCCATGTCTTTTTATTTTAACTACAGCTGCCAGCTAGTTGCCAGCAAAACTTCCAAACAGTCCTCTTTCTCTGTCTCACTTCATAAATTATGAAGTCAATTTCCTCTGTGGAAATATTCCTATTCTTTCGCTCTTTTACAGTTGCCGTGTATATTTTAAATAACTTTGCTCTCACCACAATCTTTGAGAATGGTGCTGTAGGAGATGGGTGGCTATTAGGAGACGGTGGCTAGTTCATAAATGCTTGCTTTACGATACCTTACGCGAACCCACGAACTGCAGCAGAGCAACGATATAATAAAGTTCATGTTTGGATTAGGTGTGTTGTTGTACGTGCTGCTTTGGCATTTTGAAAGGCCAACATTGATTACCAATCCGATATTTAGATGACATTCATCTTAATGCCAACATTGTGCCTGATGTGCTAGATGGTGTACAGAATATTGGGAGACAGGAAGCTATGCAAATGATAAAGCACATCACGGAGAGGTGTTATACGTAAACCACGTTTGGTCATAACGTAGGGAAGCTTTTATTTAGCTCCCCTGTATAAAATGTATAATCTAGTTTTCCAAGTGGTTTAAAAACCAATATATGATACGTGTTGAAACTGAGTGATGCGAACCACGATCTATTATACTAACTATGTTTAATAGTTAGTATTATGTTAATTGTTAGTATAGATAGTTAATTTAGTTAGTATAACTAGAGATAGTGGGTGCGACAAGGCTGTACTGCTGTTTTGCAATGACTAAGTAAATACACGACGTGGCCTTGCTGCTACAGGTGACTTATGTGTGTCAACTTGAAGACAATTATTAACTATTTACTGTCAGGGTCTGCCACGTGTGGGCGGGCGGTAGGGGTGTGCCGCAACTAATTTTTGATATTAAAAAAGAAAGGAAAAATAGGTCAGATATATGGGCTTTTTATTTGTCAAGAATGGGCAGGAAACTTGAGTTTCTAGCGCTATCCATAAAATGCGGCCGCACAATAAAAATCCTGGCGAAACCTGATTACTGTATAATTCAACATGCTATACATTACTAAATGCTTCTTCATAACATTTTAAACAGTATACTGATCGTTTGTACTGACCAGGGATATTTTATTGTTTTACAGTCGCAACGCTGAAATGCCGGGGATGTCACAGGCCGTCCGAATTAAGTGACGAGAGGGGCAAGGCAATTTTTTGGGGGCATGTGAGAAATTGCCTTGAATTTTCACTTTCAATTTGCCAGAAGGGCAACCAAGGCACTTTTGTAAAATAAAGGAAAACTCATAACAAATTAATACATCAACACTGCAATGGAAGTACAGTAAGACAGGTTCAACGTTAAGCCTATTTATTTCACTGAGCCACGGGATCTAGTTAAACTGAGGAACCGCACTATGTCCTGACCTAACTTTCACTAGCCCAGACCCAGACCATTGTTATGAAAAACTTTGTGTCATCGTATGAATTCTAGCAGGAGTTAATAAAGACAAAGGACAAGGAGTTTGTCTTTATTAACTCCTGATTGTATGTCTATGGCAGATAGGTGGCGCTATTAGCTGAGAAGACCTATCGTGTTCGGATCTACGGATTCTTTCGGATTCTTTGGACGGATTCTGATCCGGATCCGATAACATTGAGTAGACCAGCAGCCGCACGAGAGAGCGGTCGGTTGGAGAGAGAGAGAGAGACTGAGGGAGAGAGAGAGAGAGAGAGAGAGAGTACATGCGAGAACGAACACGCGGTGAAACATGTGCGCGCATCGTACACGCACGCGCACGCAAACAGACGAGAGCCATACCGTGCCAGATGAACGTTAATCGGCTCACCTCCAACGAGAGAGTGAGAGTAACACGGAGACCAGAGAGTTACTCTGAGTTGAGTCGAGAGAGTCGTGTCGAGAGATGCCTGGTACGGTTAGTGTATTGTTCGAGTGACGACGTATATACGTATATATATATATATAATTTGAGACGAATAAACATCAACGTAAAGCAGAACGGAGTTGAGTTTTCCTGTGAGTACCTGTGCACTGACACCTGCTTATGAGACGAGTCAGAGACTGAACTATTGAACAATCGGCACTAGTCCTAAGATTACAACAAACGTTCGTTTGCCAAACTAGTTCGAAAATTGCATGTTTTGGTGAATACGAGTTCTAAGACTTTTATCGTTACTCTAGACAATTGCTGTTACTCTAGCAATAACGTAAGTGTCGTAAAAGTGAGAAAACACTGGCGAAATTCTCGTAATTATTACTTTTAATTAAGAAAAAGCAACAGCAATTGCCTATAGATACTCTTGCTTATATATATAGTCTCCTCACTTCCTGTAGATATTTCAATCAACAAGATCACTATAGTGATTGTAACTTTAGAAATGTCTGGGTCGTATGTTCCGTTGCCGTGGTGATTGGTCACGTGACTCCATTCGAGTTCACGTGTATCATATACATCTAAAAACCTGCGACACACTAACATTTCGAAAAGTTCGTCTCTTCGTTGTATAGGTCCTGTCTATTAAGTAACTCGCTGGGCTACCGCGCCGATGCCCCGGGAATTAAAGAGAGAAAAGAGCTAGAATTTTAGACTGCCATGGCGATGCGGTGATTAGTCGCTTTGACGTGCTTGGCACGTGGGCTGTCTTGGAGAGCCAGACTCTGAGGATCTGTGGTGCCTTTGGAGGGCCTCCATGCTTTACTTTGCTCCTGTGCAGGCACAATGCCTGGAGCTTACCGCTGAGCCACTTCTTGGCAGATGCAGGTCTGCAGATGTTTGTCATCTGCCAATGGAGACATTTGGGTTGGAGGTGTAAGTCTTTGTTGAGGTCGTAGGAGGAACGCTGCATTGATGCCATGAAATGTTGTTGTTAGTATGTTGCCTGCGCCTCTCTGCTGTGCACGTGATCTGGTGGGTTGCGGCATCACTATGTTTGGCGGAGTTCGCTGCTGTTGTCATTCTCTGCAGAGCGTGC
>NW_014579171.1:35626-41175 GCF_000485595.1 Priapulus caudatus
TATATACCTATAAGTATATCAATACATCCTGTATTTGAATCCATCATGCACATTTTTTCCCAAACTGGCCATTACCTCCTTTGTCTAATTTGCCCTCAGAAGAAACCCTAGCTGTACTATGCTTCACTACTTGTATCACTACTATAGATAATTATTTGTATCGATAGCTTCAAGTAAAACCCGCATGCGATGTGATTGCGATGTAAATACCTCGCTATGAGAGCGTATAAACTGATTAGTTGTGTCATTTATACAATCAGACCGTTTTTTCTATGTCGACAGCCCATTGTTTTTAACAATGTTTGTTCTGTCATAGGGTCTAGCGTGCTTAGAGCGTGCAGAGCGTGCTAGTGTCTACTTGTACTAGCGCGTCCATTAAACAGGGAAAACTTGTTGATGGCAATGAGTTATATATATATAGCTCTTTGGATCTTGGTTGAGCTGCCGCAGGGGACTATAGTAAAATCGATGGGAGGATGGGAAATTGGGACAGTGAGGGACGCGGAAAATAACTAGTCCGCAGGACTAACGGCTAAGGGGCATTTACTAGTCCTTCTTATTTTTTACTAGTCTCGGACCAACGGACTAGCGTTAGTATCGAACACTGAGTGTGTGTAGTACTGTGTACATGTGTATGCGAGAGAGAGGGAGTGTGTGTACATGTGTATGCGAGAGAGAGAGAGAGAGAGAGAGAGAGAGAGAGAGAGAGATATTGTGTGTGTGTGTGTGTGTGCGCGTGCACGTGTAGCAGCAGTGCATATATTTTTGGCAAATATATATACACATCGCGAAATCACTGTGTGATTGGTATGTCCGGACGCGTAGCCTGGCGGCCACTGCTCGGCGTCCGGAACCGGAGCAGAGGAGTAGCCAGGCTAACGCTACATTAGGAGTGTTCCCAACTTTGATATCATTAATGATTAATGATTGATAATCCTAACCCTAACCTGTAACATAACCCTAATCATTAATGACATTAAAGTTGGGAACACTCCTAATGAGTAATGGAGTATCACCCTGTAGTGTAGCCATGGCGTAAATTTTATGTTAATTTGTAGGCCCTATTGAAGGTCAAAAGAACACACCTGAAACGTATCTTTGCTCATTCTAAAATTCTCTCTCCATTGCTGGTTCGACCAGTTACTAATTATGCTACTCCAAAAATCAAGGCTCTTTGGTGCAGACCAGATACTTCTAGGTCTTCTTTTCCTCTGGTGTAGATGATATCTTAACACGGATGCAACAAGCCGCCTTCTGCAAATATAATACCGTCTCACTCCACGGTTCTCATTATGTTGTCTATCAACAATTCTGCTTGGCTCGATGCTAAGTGTACGTCGACGAAATAAAGTACAAAACGGTATAAAAATTCGAAAAATGTGATCAGGATGCATGTTTTCAAGATTGAACCCGGAACGGAAGTAAACACACAGAATCGTACACAACGCCATCTCGCAACAGACACACGACAGAACCTCGCTGCCGTAAACGTGTGACGCCCGACTCAACCGGGGCCGAGACATAAGATACAGTGCGCATAAAGATACTTTCACGATAATCAGAGGTAATCGATGTAAAACGTCAATTAAAAGTGTCAATACCAAAGCATATCTGCTCGGTAGTTTCCTACATTTACTGCCATTATCACAGCATGCCTTTCTGCCAGTATCGCCCTGAAATGAAGATCATAACAATACAATTACTCAGATTACAAACAACATGGTCACCGTATTAAACCCCATGAAGGGACAATTTCATCTCCAGGGGGAGGACAATGGTGTATGTTATGTCACACACGCCACTCATGATGATACATCAATCGGCCCTCAACTGCATTATGAGCCATAAATGGAAATTACAAGTTGATTGGTGAAATGAAAATGGTCGCAGACATGACGACAAACATGGAAATGTTTCAGTGCAAATAAAATTAAATGCCTGATGACTAGATGCTAGGCCATTGCTACCTTAACTGAGCAGAATTTGACTTGAGATCGAATTTTATGGAAACAATGACACTTTGTATACTCAGTTTATGTCTCACGCTTTTCCTCTTGATCGCATTAAATGAGATCCCATTGATCTAAGTCAAAGCGTCGAAATCATAAAGGCCCGCGGGCCGATGCCTCAAATTTTAAAGCTTCGGCCTGACATTTCTAATACTAGCGACGTGCCGATAGAAATTCCACCCCCAGCATTAGCAAACCCGTCCCCGGCACGCCAGCGAGGATGAAAGGTTTACCACCTGCAAGTGTCGCTCATCGTGTCATTGTTGCATGCATAAAAGCGACCCGGGTCCTTGCCGTGTAATCCCGCTTTGACGCCTGGCGATTCTAATCATTCCCAGCGGTCATCTCCACTAATGAGGGGATCAATTAACAACATTCCTGCCTTACATTTACATCGAATATCAGCCATCCCTTTCCTATGATATCTTCGATAAAATAAACCTGAGGACTAGAACAGGCTTATTTAATTGGCCCTTCGATTAGATGCGCGCAGGTCAATACAAATTGGCCACTCTCTTTGTGGAATGTCAGCATTGTCCCGCGTTCAATTGCGTCCGAGACAAATGGTATATTCCTATCTATGCCTGACAAATTTCGTGATTAAGCTAACATGCAACCGTCCACGCATCCGAGTGTTCCCCATCATGCTGCCGTGAACTGTGGGTGTGGAGTACAGACTGCCGCTGTTGATCCTGCAATCGTGTACAGGTTACTCCAGATACATTCGACAGAGAACACACCCAACCGCATATCGCCCCCATGCCTAAAGGTCGAAAAGGTGAAGCATACCTACCATTTGTCCTCTGGTAGGGGTCAAGCGAAGAATGGACTTACTTCACGGACCAGATGGACCGACTACTGGTCTTCCGCAATAAGGTTTATGGCCCAAGGAAGAAAGTAGTCCAGCTGCTTTTTTAGCATGTGTTGTGACGAGGGTCTTCGCAGAGACCTGACGAGATCAGCTGGTTGCCAGTCTAACGAATAAGACAGAGAAGCATGTACTGGCAGCATATGAACTTGCAGTGCGAGAGCGAGAACACGATGTGTTGCTCGCTTTCACACTGCATCAACATGATCAACGATCATGATCGAGCCAGGTATGCCACATTCGGCGCTGCGTATCACTGGACAGCGAGTGTCTGAAATTTCTTGCACTGACATGCCGAACTGCCAGAAATGAAGTGAGTTACACCAATGAGGTTCTCAAGATGTGTCGTAGCTAGGGGTCTGGTGACAGCGAGATTCAACTCGATCTGCTCAGAGATCCTTGAACCAGGTCATGACTCTTCGAAGGAGGTGTTTCAGTTGCGTGCTGGAGGCCAAAGAGGCCAGGCAGCGATCGGCCAACAGACATTTGCAGTCACAGCGGTGCAGCTGCGGCCCACGCAGCCTGTTCAGAAAGGCCAAAATGATCATACAACCAATGGTTAAAGAGGAAGGAGACCAAGCCACATGACACTGATTGACAGACAGTCAGGAAGATGTGCTCGTGACTGTGGTAGGAGAGGGGTCACGGTAGGAGGAGACCCACCCTCGTGAGAAACCCTGTTCCTGTTTTAGGTAAGACTTCCAGGCAAGTCTGCAACAGCCTGCCTCACTTGACGGTCGATGTGCCACAGCACGACAACGGTGGCCCGCCTGAGGTTGTCAATGGCAGTGAGGCAGGGCGCAGTTGTTGCAGGCTCACTCTGCACCATCTCTGATACCACGTCACAAATGCTGCTGCAGCGCCAAACAAACATCTGCTCTGTGCTCACCACCCTTTGTATGAGCCAATGCTGGTATACGTTACGCTGATGCTAGATCACCTCTGTATGACAGTATCGGACCTGGCTGCAGGAGAAACAATGGGCGTTCAGACCTCAACCGGTCATACAGCTGTCAGATATCTATGTAAACAGGCAGACTAATGACGCTTTCGGATTCGCTTTCAGTGACGGACAAAATGCAACCCATTCCGTAAACTCCTCAAGCCCTCCACGCCCTTTCACTGGGACAAAGGAACTGATATGATCTGTTCGATGAGTCCACAGCTGTCATTGTGAAGCGAGATTCACGAGGCGTGTGAACGATTTTGACAAGGACACGAAACGCCAACCTGCTTGGCACAGGACTGGTCCGAAGGCAGAAATAGGATTCTGAGCTATTTAAAAAGCATGATAGATTGTCAGGAGACACGAGCCTTTCTGCGGCAGGGACGACTGGGAAAACGACCCTTAATCGGCAGCCGGATTCACACATCCTGCCGATCGTCTAGGTACGCGCCGTCGAGGGCAAAGTCTGGCAGTGGCTTGCATGCCACTGGACAGGCACGCTTTTTGGTGCTAGGCTGCCAGCACGTTGATAATTGCAGTTGACATACAGCCGATCCTCAAAGATCGTTGGATGATCGCTCGCCTTGAGGACATTCCCCAATTGCAAGGCTTACCGCTGATAGCAATCTACGTTGGCGCAACTGTTGGCTTTGGTGGGCACGGTCACGCGTTGGCAATATGACGTTGGGCCCAACGTTGGGCCAACGTTTCGGCACTGGTCATGAGTTGTTGGGATGTGACGTTGGCCAAATATACGTCTTCGACGGCCAACGTTGAGCGTATGGTTGGCATGGTCACGGTTGGCCAAGTGCGGTTGGCGTGCATGCGTATTGGGCCAACGTTGGCGTATGGTTGCATGAGGTCACGGTTGGCCAAAGTGGCTTGGCTGCATGTCGTTGGCAACTTGGATAATGGTTGGCATGGTCACGCGTGGTGGCAAGTAGTGGTGGCCTGTCATCGACGTTGGGCCAACGTTTGGTGTTATGGTTGCATGGTCACGGTTAGGCAAGTGGTTGGCCTGCATGTCGTATGGGCCCAACGTTTGGCCGTATGCGCGTTGGACATGATAGCTAGTATGGAAATGAGTTTGGCTACATTACAGATAAAACTATGTGACGTTTGGGCCAAGCGTTGGCCAACGGCTCTTGTTAAGCCATGCCAACGTTGGCCAACGTTGGCCCAACCGGATTTTTGCTCGTTGCGCCAAACGTGGCCAACGTCATATTAGCCACGTTTCGGTTTTTTATTAGCGCCAACGTTCATATTTGCCTCCGTTGGCCCAACGTCATATTGCCAACGTTTTCGGCCCAACGTCATATTGCCTACGTTGGCCAACGTTCATATTGCCCACGGTTGGCCCAACGTCATACTGCCACACGATTGGTCCAGTTCATATTGCAACAGTTGGCCCAACGTCATAATTGGCCAACGTTGGCCCCAACGTCAATTACTGCCACGTTGGCCCAATGTCGACCAGCAACGTTGGCCAAGTCATTTTCGCAACGCCCATCTCTCTTTCGGTATCATTAAAGATTACTTAGGCCTTTGATAAACAATGTGATTATATTGTGCAATTACCGTACGTGAGAGTGAAGAGAGAGAGATGAGAGAGGAGAGGGAGAGAGGAGATTGAGGCAGATTGGAAAGAGAGAGGACGAGAGAAAGAACATGGGTGCGAGAGAGAAGTGGCAGAACGTGAGACAGAATGATAAGGAAAATGCATCTC
>NW_014579172.1:0-3685 GCF_000485595.1 Priapulus caudatus
CGCGGATATACAACAAAGTATTATATATATAATTAGCTCCTGACTTTGCATTGAAGAAATAGTGTGTCCTGCGTCATCTTATAATATCGATGCACTTCTTTCATCATGCCATCAAATCATTCCGCAAATGTAAAAAGGGTAAAATTTAGATCTTTTAGAAAATTTTACCAGAACCGCAAAAAAACCAGCCGCAAATATTTACCGGTTTACAATATGCACAGTCGACTTTGGCCAAACATTCAACTCCGTGCAGAGCACGGGTATTTGCTAGTTTTGTAGTAATTCCGTTATGATATAATTTGAATGCTGCCTGCCCGGCAGAACAATTTGGGTGATTAGGATGCCCCTGGCAACCCATGTATAATTCAACCCACCACATGTAGGACTAAACGGAAATCCACATCGCGAGTACATTACAAGAGGGTTACAGCCAAAATAACGGACCACCTTATGAGCTAACCTAAAACGCCGCAGCTAAGAAAATCGTGATTGTATCCATGTACAATGTTATCAAATTACCTTGATTTTATATTATCATTGTTATGCAAGTACTGTACTTGCATTACACCCCGTAAATCCCTGCGTTGGGGTTATTCTCTATGGCGTAATTTGTTGGCAGCAATAATAGCCCCCTTCCAATATCTGTATAGCTAATAGTATTAGTTAGTAATTAGTTATAGTTTCCAATCGGCGACAAATCCACGCCATCCTGCCTGTACAGATCATGTTTGCTACGCCATAAATTACAGTGTGCCCAAAACATAATTTGTTCGCAACCCTCACAGACGCGGCAGACAGAAATTCGTTTATCACCCGAACTCTACTGCTTCCCACGTGTTTAGGGAAATTGCTCCAGCGGCTACGAAATAAAACCGGAATTATAATTACTGTGGATTGGCAGTTGCAACTGGTAGACCTCCCTCCGTATGGCTGCTGGCTTTGCAGACTGGCTGTCCAGATCATTCCCGCCCAGGTGGATAACCACGATGGCCGGAGACAAATTTATTGCGTTGCTAACCGCAGAGTAGTCCGCAAATGCAGACGTTATAACTCCGCTTTGCTAATCTGAGGGTGCGGGTTTATCTGGGGTCTGCGTTTATCTGGGGTGGGTTTATCGGGACCCATTACTGGGGGTCTGCGTCGGCTCGGACTAACCGCAGAGCTACTGCATGATGAATCCTTTAAAGTGCCGCCCCTCACCCCAACAAGCCGTGACGCACTCAGTTCTTGCTCCGATATATTGAAGCTTGCACTCACGCCCGGAAAAGAGCTTTGGTTATATGACACTAAAAACTGCCGTAACCAGTGGACGTAACTGTGACCCAGGATTACTACCTTTCCTCCTGGTTTTGGCTTAGAATCGCCATGTTGCCCGCGAAATGAAATCCACCAAAGAATACACAAAATCCCAAAATCGTGTTATCTATACGTGGAGGATAATCATGCAATAATTAATTATAACTCGTACGCCACGTAACATTTGTGCATCATTCCTTGATATACGAAAAGTCAAGGACGGTATCAGTCCGGTACGCATCAGTTGATGATACACAGAAATCTGTGCATCACTTCGTGATACCTAAGGTGCCTAAAGTGGAAGTGCCCACTACGAGTACCCTACGAGTACATTAACTCTAACTAAAGCAATTTTTTGATGACGACCAAGAGGCGAGCAACTACGAAGCGATCAGCTGCATCAGCAACACAAAGGAAGGTGCAGGGGACAAAACGAGGCTGTCCACCGCACACGCTGATTGGTCAATCGGTAAATGATAGAGTCTTAAGCAACCACAGATGGCGCCAGCGTTGAACGTTAGCAACGCAGGAGCCACCACCAGCTGTGTAAATCTTGCAGCCGGGCAGCCGCTTTGGCGTTGTAGGAGATATGTTTACTAGGACATTTCTAATTTAATCATATATTATACGATATATCAAAGATGATGCAAACCCCCTAAAAAAGTGGCCCATAACCCTAACCCTAACCTAACCTAACGCGACCTAACAACTAACTCTAAACCTAATAAATTAAAATATTATGTTAATAATTAGGAATGCCGATAGTAAACATATCCTACTACCCCAAACAGCGGCTGCGTAAATCTATGAACACAATGAGCCGTTATTGCACCTGCTCCTAAGAAATATATATTACATTATATCAGGACGTAATAATAGAGCAAAGGAGTAAGACAGCGATTTGGTACTATGAAATTCACTACATTTTTGTGCGTACGAGTATCGATGTGAATAAAAATACAAAATGTCAATAGCAAAACATGAGCTTCTTTTGTTCACAGTGGTCCTTCAATTGCTATCTTCCGGTAGTATTACACAACGCGCGGTAGCATTCTATCGTTTTGACAATAAATTCCGTAGCCTTTCCTAGAACCATGGTTTTCACCTTTAGTTACCGTAACTTTCTGGCGAGGCCACACTCTAAATCTGACACACATCACGAAACAAACCCCAATGCTTTCAATGAGTCGCACGGCAGGGATCGCGTCAGGACAGCGAGCCAGCGCAACTGGACGCGGGCTAAAGATAACGTGTGCTAATGGGTCAATTAAGGCAAAACCACATGTGGCGAAAAGCCTACCATAGACGGCTGAGCGTCCAAGTTACCTCATATCCATGTCATAGCACTCATTCCTCCGCGGTGAAGTAGTTCAGCATATTTTTAGCCAGCGCAGCGTTTATTTAAAAAAAAACGCGGGGATTAAACCCATGAAAACAAGGCATTCTAACTATACGTTTAAATGTAAAATAGTTTTACATTTTAAACCATCAGCATTGGGTGCAACGTAACTTAATTTCTAGGCATTTTCTGGCACTCGACTAGCTAACGGCCGGAAAAAGCCCTACCGGTGGCCTCATTGAAGAGCCTGTCGTGTGCAAATTTAGAGTGTGCCTCCCGCACCAGAATGACGGTAACTAAGGTAAAACGCATGTCTTAGAAAAGTACGAATTATGTCAAAACGAAGGAAGACCTACGCGATTGTAATACTACCGTGGAAGATAGAAAACTACGACCAGTGAACAAAAGAAGCTGCATTTTGATATACAATTTGTATCTTTTACTTCCACATCCGAACTCGTACGACAAAAAATGTAGTGAAATCATTACCAAATCGTTCGTTTACTCTTTGTCACTTATACGACTCCTTGATTATAATATATATATATAATATATAAATATATATATATATTCCCATATATATATAATATATATAATAATATATTTTCTTTCTCTTATATTATATATATATATATATATATATAATATATTATATATATATATGATCGTATGTATGCTACACGCAGCCCGCGATCATCAGCAGACTTACGCACACTACGCTCTCCTCTCTCTCTCTCCTCTCTCTCTCATCTCTCTCTCTCTCTGCTCTCGCGTCTCTGCTCTCATCTCTCTTTCTCTCTCTATCTCTCTCTCTCTGCGCTCGTCGGGGTCTCCTCTCTCATCTCCAGCTTTCTTCCTCTCTCTCTCTCTCTCTCTCTCTCTCCTCTCCTCGCCTCTCCCTCCTCTCTCTCCCTCCCTCTCCTTCTCGTTCTCTCCTCCATCTCCTTCCTCCTTCCTCCTCTCTCTCTTCTCTCTCTCTTCTCTCCTCTGCGCGCGTCTTCTCGTCTTTCTTCTCTTTCTCTCGTCTCTCTCTCTCTCCTCCTCGCGCTC
>NW_014579172.1:7393-14378 GCF_000485595.1 Priapulus caudatus
CAATCTGTAGCTACGGGTTCAAAACCTGTCACACACACACCGCACACACAGACACCACCACACACACACACACCAACACACATCACACAGCACACACCACACACACCACACGCACAGCACACCACACCACACACACACACACACACACACGCGCGCGCACGCATACAGCAGAAGCACGCAGCACTCAGCACGACAGACTCACACAACCAAACACACCACAACGCGGCGCGCGCGCGCGAGCTGCACGCGTGCACCATTCAGAATGCGCGTAGGGGCGGAGCCCGGCGACCGCGCGCCAGCACACAACACACACACCACACACAACACACATCACATGCAAGCACGCACACACACACAGCACGCGCACGTGCAGGCACGCATTCGCCCCCCCCCCGCACACACACGGGCACAGGCCATGCACACACACACACACACGCACAGCACACGACACACACAACACACACAGCACACACACTACACACACACATGCACACCACACGCACCACACACACTACACACACACACACACACACACCACAACACACACACACAGCATGCACACACACACGCACAGACACCACGACACACACACACACACACACACACACAACACACACACACACACACACACATTCATTGATACTAGCATGCTGCCACGCAACACTATATCAACAAGCACGGATTGTTAATGCGTGTGGCTAAATTTGATAATTGGTGTATTGATTCTTGTGCCGGAGTGGTATGGCTTCGTGTAAATCCCGTCTGAATCAATATAGCGATAACGAATGCGACAGTGTAAACGCTCTCTTGCCTTCGCGTGTGTGGGTTACGTCATGGCGCATCCGGTACGATGAAGCTTTCCTTTCGTTTCTGCTCTGCCAACCACGGTCGCCTCACGGGTGCACGCAGCAACTCAGCTAGCAGTGATTCCACGATAGCCATGCATATGTTACCGTGCACAGGCGTTTGGAGAGTTTCAATAATATATAATGCTAAATAAATGCGAGTGTCAGTGTGCGGCAGCGTGCGTGCGGTGTACATGTGTGTTGCAGAGGAGCATTAGTACGGCATTTACAGGAAACTGTCGGCAAAAATAGGCGAAAGAGAGTAGAGAAACATTAAGACTTTGGTTGGTAAATAGATTTCGTATTTATTTAGCATTATATTTTATTGAAACGCTTCAAGTTCCTGTGTTACCTTGTGAATGACATGACATGTTAGCTTTCGAACTGCATCCATTGGGGGATTTTTTCATTGCGCGTGTATGGGCGTATGCGTGTGTGGCGTGGCGGGGGTGTATGCGTGTGTGGGCGTGTGTGTACGTGTGTAGGAATGAGAATATGCCGTGGTTCAGACTTCTGACGGACCGCGATTGCCTGTAGATGTCCGAGTGCATTTTTATCTATTATGACTAATGTCATCTAGTTAGTATTTAGTTTATTTGCTATTTAATTGTGGAATTCTTAGATCGTTTTTACCTATCGTTTAGATAAGACGCTGGTTGGCGAACATACTTATTAACTGCACGTTTTTCATCTTCTGTGGGATGCTATCACTTGGGACCAGACCTGAAAAGTTCTTCGTGTCTAGCTGTGGAAGAAATCCATATTACAGTCATCAATCCACTAGCTGCCATTTCACTGCGTATAAACACATGTCAAAGTGTCTATTTACGAGACAATGCTCAGCGTTGTCACGTTGATTTATTAAGTCGTTACAGTTACTCGTTTCCCGACGAACCATGCGCTCGTGCATCGTACAGATCCAACGAGAGGTAGCAACCCGTAGATGTGCAAAAAATACGATGACTATGGCGTGCAGCCACGCGCTTGTAGCCTGCCCTCCATTCTCGCGGAAAGCCTTCGAGGGCCGATGACACTAATACATGCTGACCTCCACCCCTCAAGGGAAGCAATTGCAAGATAATAGCACGATCACCTGCTTGCACCCACCACCCCCATGCACCCCACACCCTGAGGAAGGTAATGACGTTGATGTAAGCTGAAGGCTTCTCTTTTATCTCCGATCGAAATCCACGGGATGGCGATGACACTGGCACATGCTCACGGGATTCTCACCCTCCCCCTTCTCCCACCCACCACCGCTCACAAAGAGAATCGTGAGTGCGATCACGCTCTCGTACACACGCAATGCGTGACTACACCGTCAGAACCTCTGCTGCTGCCAGACACATTATACAAACCGCACTGCAGCCGGTTCATTAATCAGTCGCGGGTTCCCGTTGACACTCGGTCGACTCGAGGGAGCGATTTCGCTTTAATCGGTAGAGAAACTGCACGCGGATTTCCTAAGCCCAAACTAACCGCGGGGCGGGCGAGTACTGTAGCTTCGAAAACATCGTGTTGCAATTCGCTATATAATGAGTGACCGCTGATATGATTTGAAAGTAGAAAGTATGTAATAATACAGAGAATGTTTTGCAGTCATTTATTGGTATTATTAATACGATTATAATTCTTTTCAGTATTATTAATTATTTTATTGATAGAACTAACCTATTATTTTACTTATAAAAAATGCGAGCGCAATCACGTGTGTTTGTCTAGGAGTTTTTGCAATAGTTCTAATACGAGAGATATGTAGTTTTTATTTAGGCAAGTATATTTATTTAGGCATTCGTGTGGCGTATCGGGTTGGAAAAATTAACGAGCCCCACACGAGAACGGCCGAAAATAACATAATTGTTGAGAGTTATGCTACCGCGTTTTATTATTGTAGTGTGTGGTTACACTCTGCCAAGGAATCTACCCACAACACGATAGACCTTCATAGAGGGCGCTTTCCACTCACATCTCTTTATATACCTTTACGAGTAATTCCTATATTTACTGCATTCCCGCATCGTTTCGGAAAACCGTTATTTTTCCCGAAACCACTACTTTGCGAGAAAATAAAAACAAACCTTTTATGTCGTACTCGAATCTCTGCTAAAAGGTATACCGCACAACAAAGTAAACAACGTAGGCCGCGGTCACCATGGTAACGCTCGGGAAGCATTAAATTGCTAAGAGGGGAGAGCGGGTAGAGTGAGTGTGAGTGAGTGAGTGAGTGAGTGAGTGAGTGAGTGTGTGAGTGAGTGAGTGAGTGTGTGAGTGAGTGAGTGCAGTGAGTGAGTGAGTGAGTTGCAGTGAGTGAGTGTGTGCAGTGTGTGAGTGTGTGAGTGTGTGAGGCTCGTGAGTGAGTGAGTGAGTGAGTGAGTGAGTGAGTGAGCTGAGTGAGTGTGGTGAGTGTGTGAGTGGTGTGAGTGTGTGAGTGGAGTGAGTGAGTGAGTGAAGTGAGTGAGTGGAGTGAGTTGAGTAGTGAAGTGGTGAGTGAGTGTGTGGAGTGAGTGAGTGAGTGGAGTGAGTGAGTGACGTGAGTGAGTGCAGTGAGTGAGTGAGTGAGCGAGCGAGCGAGCGAGCGAGCGAGCGAGTGGGTGAGTGAGTGGGTGTAGGTGGTTGGGTGTTCGGAGTACGGGCAGGCAAACGAGCGAGTGAGTGCGTAATTTCCTATGCATATATGAAGCTACAAACCATGTCCCGCAGATTTTTCCCTGTCGTTATCGTTATCAGCGTCACGAATCGGCGGCACATCGCATCGGGAACATCTTTTCAACCAAAAGGTCTACATCGAATATTATCCGCGGAAATATCGAGGCAATCGTGCTGCGTCATGATCGCCCGCGGATATGATAATATAATATGTCGGGCCCACGATCATGTGGAAAAGTCACGTAGTCGCGCAAGTGCTTGAAGAAGGCTGATCGCGGTGAGCAATATTGGAGACGTCTGCAAATAATGTATTTAGTAACTGTATGGAAAACGTATCCGCTCGCAGTCGATTGCATCTCATCCGTGTGGGGGTGGGTTGGGGGGGGGGTACGCTGTTGACAGCTTTTACTGCTTGCTTTTATAGTAAGTATAGCCGTATTACCGTGCATAATCGTCGAGTCGTTCAGTCGCTGTGTCTATTATCTTGTTTATGCTGGCTTGCCGCCTGTCAATCTATCTTTCCTTCCATCCATCCATTCTTTTCGTCGTTCATGCCGTCCGTTCCGTCCGTCGCGTCGTCCGTCCCGTCGCGTGTTCCGTCGTCCGTCCGTCCGTCCGTCCGTCCGGTCCGTCGTCGCGTCCGTACGTCCGTCCGTCCGTCCGTCGTTCCGTCCGTCGCGTCGTCCGTCGTCGTACTTCCGTCGGTCCGTCGTCCGTCGTCCGTCGTCCGCCGCCGTACCGTCCCTCCGTCGCCGTCCGCGTCCGTCCGTCGTCCGTCCGTCCGTCCGTCCGTCCGTTCCGTCGTCCGTCCGTCCGTGCCGTCCGTACGTCGTCCGTACGTCCGTACCGTTCGTACCGTCGTCCGTCGTCCGTTCTCGTCCGTCCGTTCGTTTGTCCGTGCGTCCGCCCGTCCAATCCATCCATACCATCAATACCCTCCCATCCATCATCCATCCATCCTGATACATCCATCCATCATCCACATTGCCTCCATCATTCCATCCATCCATTCCTCGCATCATCCATCCATCCATCCATCCATCCACCATCCACATCCATCCATCCATCCATCCATCATACATCCATCCATCCATCCCTCCATCCATTCGCATGTCATCCTCCATCCATCGATCCATTCCATCCATGCATCCATCCATCGCATCCATCCATCATCCATCATTTCATCCATCCATCCATCCATCCATCCATCCATGCCATCCATCCATCATCCATCATACATCCGTCCTTCCACCATCATACTATCCGATCCATTCCCATCCCATCATCCATCACCATCCATCCATCCAGTTCATCCATTCATCCATCCATCCATTCATTCCATCCATTCCCATCACCCCATCAGCCCATTTCCATCCATCCATATCCCTCACACCATACGCATGCCATCATCCCATGCCATCCATCCATTTCATCCATTCATTCATTCATCCGATCTATCATCCATTCCATTCCATCCATGCCATCCATCCATCACATCCAATCCATATCCATCCATACCATCCATACCACGTTGCCATCCATCCATCCATGCCATCCTCCATTGCATCCATCTATTCCATTCATCCATCTCATTCATTGCATTCATCCATCCATGCCATCCATCCAACCGATTAAACATTAATTAAAATATCAGCAGTGAGTCGACGTTTGATAACACGAATATTTTATCAGCTACTTTCTATTACTGTCCCCTACTGTTTGCCCATATTATAATGAGATATTGTCACCATAGATTCACATCCATAATGACCAGATAACACAAATAATATATTTCAACTATAAAACGGCTTGTAACATCGACCGTAACATGAGAAAACCCAACATTTACCAGGCGCACCATCTCGGCCATTTTCGTGCCAGTAACATTTGCTCATCTTCTCGTATGAGCTACATCCGCACCGGTCGCCTGACGTCTTCCGCAGAACAAACCGCTTCCGAATGCTAATTCAGTCAAATAATTTCGTCGCTTGATAATTTTCAGGAATATAAAGAATAATTATAGTAAATTATAATATAATATAATGTAATCGTAAATAATATATACTATAATATAATATAATATAATATAATGATAAGAATATATATTATATAATTTCAAGAGAATATTTTAACGAAGGCGAAGAAACATCTCGTTAGCTCAGTGTCGCCCTCTATGTATACTAAACGCCCTATCAAATGAGCAGAATCGCTTTTATGAACATGAATTCCCTTTTAATGCCAACTGTAGTCATATCGCCGCGAAGATGAACAGAAATGATTAATTATTACCAAAATTGAAACCAGGAATTATGACTTCCTGACAGTAATTTAAAAAGAAAAAATTTTTTTTTTAAAAAAAAAGGTGGGGGGGGTTTATTCGGGCGTTGGGCAAGGGTAAGGTACAGTAGACCCACCTGCTATTCCCTGCATCGATCCTTTTTGCACCTGGTCTAACTGTTTGCTCAAAACTCCACTGACGTTTTAGTACACACATGAGCAGGTGACACACACACACACACAGGGTGGCACCACACAAGCACACAGCACACACAGCACACCACGATCACACACAGGTGAACACCCTCAACACACGGCACCACACGCAACCACCACACGACTTCCAGCGCCGACACTGCGCACGACGCGGCAACGACGCGACGGACGCACGGACGACACGCACGCACAGCAGACGCACGGCACGGCACACGCACGCACGGTCCAACAAGCAGCATCGAAATCTCCAGGGTACTGCATGTGGATCTGCGCTTCCATAGAGCCGATCCAAGCTTCCATTTCAAACAAAATGGCTTCTCATCTGCATTATATTATAGCGACGGGATCCCCCGTTACGTGACTGCGATTCAGATGGCGAGCATAATTATATACAACAGTCAAATTACGAAAATGGCAATTATTATATTGAGTGCCTCTTGTGTAGCCTGCGGCGTCTCGTAACTTTCGTGTGGCCGCGTGTTTGCGTACCGGTATGCGTGTATCGTTTATGTATGCTGCGACACACAGTGTTTGCCTACAGTTTGTGTGTGTGTGTGGTGTGTGTGTGTGTGGTGTGTGTGTGTGTTTGTGTGTGTGTGCTGTGTGTGTGTGTGTGTTGTATGTGTGTGTGTGTGTTGTGTGTGTGTGTGTGTGTGTGTGTGTGTGTGGTGTGTGTGTGTGGTGTATGTGTGTGTGGTGTGGATGGGTGTGTGTGTGTATGTGCGCGTGCCGGCGCGTGCGCGCGTGCGTGTGCGTATTGTGTGGGAGGAGCAGGTGGCGCGTTGTACGTGATCTGCTCCTGCGCTCAGACTTCTTGCAAAATCAAGGCTTCAGCTCATCAGGTTGGCGTGAGCAAGCTGAGCGCTCGTATCTCTCTCGCTCTCTCTCGTCTCTCTCTCGCGCGCGGTCGAGTCCTCTCTCTTCTGGAACGTGCTCCTCCTCGTCTCTCACAGCTGCTTCACGTCTCAACTCTCCACTCTCACTCTCCCTGCTCCATTCGT
>NW_014579172.1:14388-26243 GCF_000485595.1 Priapulus caudatus
CAGCATGTATGGGAGCATGCATGACAGTATGTATGGGAGCATGCATGACAACATGTATGGGAGCATGCATGACAACATGTATGGGAGCATGCATGACAGCATGTATGGGAGCATGCATGAGAGCATGTATGGGAGCATGCATGACAGTATGTATGGGAGCATGCATGAGAGCATGTATGGGAGCATGCATGAGAGCATGTATGGCAGCATGTATGGGAGCATGCATGAGAGCATGTATGGGAGCATGCATGACAGCATGTATGGGACCATGCATGACAGCATGTATAGGAGCATGCATGAGAGCATGTATGGGAGCATGCATGACAGCATGTATGGGAGCATGCATGACAGCATGTATAATAGCATGCATGACAGCATGTATGGGAGCATGCATGACAGCATGTATAAGAGCATGCATGACAGCATGTATGGGAGCATGCATGACAGCATGTATAAGAGCATGCATGACAGCATGTATGGGAGCATGCATGAAAGCATGTATAAGAGCATGTATAAGAGCACATTATGAGACGAACGCCTTCGTGTCACAGCCATGCACATACTTAACTGTCTAACGTGGTTTTTAATTCGCCCATACGGACAGAATTATTTAGCCGGAGATCTACAGCTAACGCTGGCCTATTATATGTGAAACCTATACTGCATTAATTCAAATTTTACGTGCCGTTCTATAGGCACGGCAAAACATTAATTAAATAATCACACAGTTGTGATACAGAATATTTTATCAGCTACTTCTATTTACTGTCACCTATGTTTGACCATAATTATAAATGAGATATTGTCACCAATAGATTCACCCATAATGACACAGATAAAAACAAATAATATATTCAACTATAAAACTCTTTAACAGAATCGGCCGTAACATGAGAAACCCCAACATTTACCAGCGCACATTTCGCATTTTCGCAGTAACATTTGCTCATCTTCTCGTAGGAGCTACATCCTCACCGGTTCCTGACGTCTTCCAACAAACCGCTTCCGAATTTAATTCAGTCAAAAGTGCGTCGTTGATAATTTCAGGAATAATAAAATAATTATAGTAAATTATAATATAATATAATGTAATGTAATATAATATAATATAATATAATATAATATAAGAATATATATATATATATTCAAGAGATATTTTAAGAAGGCGAAGAAACTCCTCGCTTAGCTCAGTGTCGCCCTCTATGTATACTAATCGTACCCCATCAAATGAGCAGATCGCTTTATGAACATGAATTCCCCATTTTTATCCAACTGTAGTCATATCGCCGGAAGAGAACAGAAATGATTAATTATTACAAAATTGAAACCATGAATTATGAATTCCTGACAGTATAGAATTTAAAGTGTTATTCGGGCGTTGGGCAAGGTAAGTACAGTAGACCCGCCTCTATTCCCTGCCATCTCCTTTTTGCACTGCTCTACTGTTTGCTCAACTCACTGACGTTTATACACACACACACACACACACACACACACACACACACACACACACACACACACCGCACACACGCACACACCGCGCACACGCGCCACGCGCGCCACGCACGCACGGAACGCACGGACGCACTCCACGCACGCACGCCACGCGACGCACACGCACGCACGTCAACAAGCAAGCCATGAAATCTACAGGGGTACTGCCAGTGGGATCTGCCTTCCATAGAGCCGAATCAAGCTGTCCATTCACAAAATTGCTGCTCTCTGCTATCTATATGATAGGCGACGGATGCCCCCTTACGGACTGCCATTCATGCGCAGCTAATTATATAGCCAAAGTAATATCCGACAAATGCAAATATTATTATGCAGCTGCCTTGCTGTGTTACGCTGGCGCCGTTCCGTAACTTCCCTTCGTTGTTGAACCCGTGTTTTGCGTACCGCTATGCGTGTATGTTCATCGTATCTGCGACACCAGCAGTGTTTGCTACAGTTTGTGTCGTGTGTGTGCTGTGTGCTCGCTGTGTGTGCTTGTGTGTGTGGTGTGTTGTGTGTGGTGTGTGTGTGTGTGTATGTGTGTGTGTGTGTGTGTGTGTGTGTGGTGTGTGTGTGTGTGTGTGTTGTGTGGTGTGGTATGTGTGTGTGGTGTGGATGGGTGTGTGTGTGTATGCGCGTGCGCGCGTGCGCGCGTGCGTATGCGTATGTGTGTGGGAGGAGCACGTGTGGCGCTGTAACGTGATCTGCTCTGCGCTCAGCTTCTTGCAAAATAAGGCTTCGCTCATCAGGTTGGCGTGAGCAAGCTGAGCGTCTCGTCTCTCGGCTCTCTCTCGTCTCTCTCTCGCGCGCTCTCCTGTCTCTCTCACAATCACTCTCTCTCCTCTCTCCAAATCACACTCTCCACTCTCACTCTCACTACGCCTCTCACTACTCACTCTCACTCTCACTTCTCTCTCTCATCTCTCTCTCTCTCTCTCCTCTTCTCTCTCTCTCATCTCTCTATCTCTACTCTCCTCTCTCTCTCTTATCTATCTATCTATCTATCTATTCTATCTATCTATCTATCATATCTATCTTATCTATCTATCTATGCTCTCTCTCGCTCTCTCTTTATCTCTTCGCTCTCTCTCTCTCCGCTCCCTCTTCTCATCTCTTCTCTCTGCTATCGCGCGAAATATATATATATTATATCCATCTCTCCTCTCTTCTTCTTCTCTCTCCTTCCTCTCTCCCTTTCATCTCTCTCGTTCTCTCTCTCATATAGACACTCCCTCTCTCTCTGTGTGCATGTGTGTATCTCTCTCTATCTTCTCACCCTCTACTCTCTCTGTCTTCTCTCTTCGCTCTCTCCGATCTCCGCTCTGTATTCTCTCTTCTCTCTTTATCTCTCGCTCTCGTCTCTCTCATCTCTCTCTCTCTCTCTCTCCTCTCTATATATATCCATATATAATAGTTTACTATCATCGCCCTTCAGTTTCTCTCTCTTTCCCTCTCGCTACCCCTATCTCCATTAGTCAGGTCCGCGTGCGCGCTCTTGCAGCTGGCTCCCTCTACATGATATTATAATGCGATAGTTGTCAGATCTAGCGAGTGAGCGTGTCTGACGCGACAGACCCCAGTTTGAAAGCACTCACGGGATCAATTAAATATCGCATAATGACATTGAACTAGACTCTCTGTGGACGCAATCGCGTCGCCTTTTTATCTTATATTCGCTCTATTGTTCCCGAGACATGAGGGAAATTACTGCGAAATCGAGTTCGCGTTCGGAATATTTGATCATCGCAAAAAAACACGCAATATTCTGTTACCGCTCCCCCGCCGTTTCTCATTGGATATTTTTGTTTCACCGCTGCATGCTGCTGCCATCAATGGTGTAAAATCAACCACATGTCTGCGGCCGTGCGACATGCGCGTCTATGGAAACAGTCGTCAAGCAAACCCACATCTATTCACCTGTCAAGCACCGGTCACGCTCCTGAATGTTCTATTATTCGCATCCTCCCCCCCATCGGCTGGAACTCGGTTGCACACTTGAACAGCGCTTGACAAATACTTCCCGTGTCTTTATTTCCCCGCGGCGACAGCGCCCGCACTCGTATCACCGCAAGGAGAACTCTCTTTCAACCGTATTTCACGACTTCCTTAATATATATATATAATATTATTATATAAACTATATATCCCGAATAAACTAACTCAATAATCTATATTAAGGAAGTCGTGAAATATCGTTATATAGTATACCAATCTCGTATATATTATGTGTGTGGTTGTGTGTGGGTGTGTGCGTGTGTGTGTGTGTGTGTGTGTGTGTGTGTGTGTGGTGTGTGAGGTGCGTGTGTGGTGTGTGTGTGTGTGTGTTGTGTGTGTGTGTGTGTGTGTGTGTGTGGGTGTGTGTGTGTTGTGTGGTATGTGTGTGTGTGTGCGCGCGCGATGGGTGGCGAGTGTGAAGTGATTAACTCGTTGCAAGCGCAATATAGTTCGGTCAAGTGCGACGATACAGACGAGGCGATAGCGGCGTCGATAGTTTCATACGGCCTGTTGAGCACCCGCTTGAGGAGTTTTATTACTGAGAACAACGCGGCGAACCGCGTGTCCCTCCAGGGCGGAGTTCTTTGCATGGAGATGCCCATCTCGATTATGCTCTCTTCTTCGTCTATTGCGCTATACGCCCGCCACCCGCCGCATTCGCCACGTACGCGCCACGTGGATACGCTATATCAATCTTTGAGTGATAAAATAGCCCAAACTGAGTAAACTCCCACGAATCGGAAACGAGATCTTGTGAGATTTGTCTTCTACGCCTATATGTATCGAACATCCGTTCCACACTCACCACCCCACCTCCAGCCAGCGTTGTCTTCACTCTCCGAGCAGACACGTGGCGAGAGGTGCGAATAGCCTTCCCTCCCCCTAGCTCCTCCTCCCTCCCTTTCTTCCTCTCCTCTCAGCCGTCGTCCCCCCACCGCCCGCCCCCCTCCTCTTCCTCCTCCCTCCTCCTCCTCTCCTCCTCCTCCTCCTCCTCCTCTCCTCTCCTCCTCCTCCTCCTGCCTCTTCTCTCTCCTCCATTTCCACCTCTACTCCTCCCTCCTTTCTCTCCTGCCTCCTCAATTCTCCTCCTCCTCCTCCTCCGCCTCATCATCCCCTCCTCCTCTCCTCTTGCTCCCATCTCCTCCTTCTCTTCGTGGCGTGAGTTGCGTCGCCGAGTTTTTACGAGCGCCGACGCGTGGGTTTTACGAGGGCGGGTTTATAACTTGTGAAGTGTGCGCCTCGTAAACAGCTCGCATGCGTGCTCAGCTGGCGAGGCGTGGAGCGTGGTAATAGCAGGCAGGTAATGTCGTGATTCGTTGTAGACGCGCGCCGATGCATCACCCGGATATGATATATACAAGAGCGTGTATATAAAAGTAGATTATTAAATTTTATATGCCCTGATAACTATATATATTAATAAATATATATAGTATATATATAATATATATATATGGTCTACTTGCTATCGCTTCGACATACGTGCCATGGGGCTCTGCGATTGTCCCCTCTGCATTGGATGTGCGCGATATTGGAAATGTCTACATAAACGGTGTGTGTGCGTGGGTGTGTGTGTGTGCGTGTGTGTGGGGGGGAGGTGTTTTACTGTTTTATAGGCATGTGATTAGCTCGCTTACAAATTGGCACGTCCTGAATAGTGCCTGCATTATATCCCTTCAATAATTCATTAGAGTTTATCAGTTTATCATCCACTAAACACGCGTTTTGTGACGAAAGTATCGAATTGATGTTGAAACTACGAACCACGCTCGCTTATAATAGGCATTCGCGGGGAAAACGGTTTGCGAACATTTAAACATACCTCAAACCGAAAAGATTGGAATGTGGAAAATGGAATCGGTTACCGTGGCAACGGTCACCACAGCAGTAACACCGAGCCTATGCCGCCAGTATTGGCTAGTGCTAGCATCGCGCTCTCGTCTACATACAAAGTAGAGAAAACGTGTGCCGAATAACTTGCGGTGTCTATATATACGCGGGTATATAGTGGTCGCTATATACGACGCAATCGTCCGACACAGCTCATCAGCTGCAGTGACAACCAGCATGTGTGCGACTATAGGTATTAACCATCAGAGACAAGCGCGAGGGAGGCCCAATGTCGTGGCTAATCATAGGAGCTAATAATCCCAGAGTGCCTGCCAACGCGCCATTGCATCCAATTTCCTCTAGTCTCCGACCCATCAATCAGCTTTGACGCATCCATTTAGCGTGCGCTTGTTTTTATTGGCAGCGTGTGTATGTGCGCACTCGCGAAAGATGTCTTCATCATTGATTGCGTGCGGGGAGAATTGCCCGTGAGAAAAAAGCATGAAAATCGATCAGAAATCAATCGTCAGTGTTGATTTTCGTTAAACTGATTTTGCGGTACCTAACTCATTCACGCGTGAATAGATTTTTGCGATTGGCTGGGAAGTACGATCGAATGGAAGTGATTTTTGCCAATCTTAAATCGATGGTTGATAGATTCGATCGACAACAAGAATAACTCGAATTTGATCAATCTTGTCGATCACTTAATTTATTACTGAAACAACTCGTTCACACAATTTGTGATTATATTACGATACTTGCGAAGAAAACAATTCTACCTCTCTTGCAAATCTTTGCTCCTGCTCCTGCAAATACGCTCTATTTTACAAGCGGAAACGAACTATAATTCATGCACGCACATTCTTTTCATTTAACTCATTAATTTTTCATTTGAGTCTAAGTTCCCAATCGATTCAACTAAGGTGAAAATCTATCGATCGAAATAAACTCATGCAGAAAAGTGCACCGTCACAGTTTTCTCTCGTTTGCTGCGTGAATGAAGCTCGCATAGACGAGGTGCTAGGCAACCTACCGGGTGGGTGGGTCACGATAAGGTGTTTTCACGGGCATAACATCGAAACCGGCAGCAGCAAGCAACTGCACAGCATTGCTTTTTGATTAAAAAGGAGACCGGGTTTCATGATCAGCATGCTGTTGTCGGCGAGTTGTTCACGTTAACCTCGTGATTAAAAACGTGTAATTTTTACGTAAAGAGTCGGTAATTGCCCGCAACGGGTATAGCGACAACAAACGTTAACACATAAAAGATAGACCAAGGAAGAGAGAGAGCAGGGGGCGCGAAAACGAGAACGGGAGTGGGAGAGAAAGAGAGAGAGAGAGGGGGAGATCGAGATAGAGAGAGAAGGTGGGAGAGTGATAGGGAGAGAGAGAAGGCGAGTGGGAGAGAGAGA
Source organism: Priapulus caudatus (assembly GCF_000485595.1). NCBI lineage: Eukaryota > Metazoa > Priapulida > Priapulimorpha > Priapulimorphida > Priapulidae > Priapulus > Priapulus caudatus. Next base: position 21,123 of record NW_014579172.1, read on the forward strand.
TGGTGGGAGAGTGAGAGAGAAGATGGGAGAGTGAGAGGGAGAGAGAGAACGCGAGTGAGAGAGGAATAAATTAATAAATGGAGGGGGGTGAACGAGAATATGGCAGAGAAAAATCGCGAGGAATATATATTAAGAGGTAAAGTGTGTGCGTGTGTGTGTGTGTGTGTGTGTGTGTGTGTGTGTGTGTGTGTGTGTGTGAGAGAGAGAGAATCTCCCCTCCTCCTCCTCTCTTTCTCTCTCTCTCTTTTTCTCTCTCCCCCCACCCCCTCTCTCTCTCTCTCTCTCTCTCCATGACCTTCTTCTCTCTCTCTCTCTCTCTCTCTCTCTCTCTCTCTCTCTCTCTCTCTCTCTCTTTTACTCCTCCTCCTCCCCTCCCCCTCCCCTCCTCCTCCTCTCTCTCTCTCCCCGTGTGGGGGCGAGCGTGTGTGGTGTCCGCACCTCACCTCCTCCTCCCCTCCCCTCATCCTCCTCCTCTCTCTCCCCGTGTGGGGGCGTACGTGTGTTGTGTCCGCACCTCACCTCCTCCTCCTCCACCTCCTCCTCCTCCTCCCCTCCTCTCCTTCTATCTTCCCCGTTCTCCCTCTCCCCTCCTCCTCCTCCTCTTCCCTCTCCCCTCCTCCTCTTCCCTCTCCCCTCCTCATCCTCCTCCTCTTCCTCCTTCCTCTCCCCTCCTCCCCCTCCCCTCCTCCTCCTCCTGTCTCTCCCCGTGTGTGGTGTCCGCACCTCACCTCCTCCTCACTGTCTAAAATGTCTCTCTCACCATAATCTGAAATAATTACAGTGGCAGCCTCGGCAATAACCTTCCCCGAAGCCGCCTAGACTGCCTCCCGCGTCCGCCGCCCCTACAGCGTCGCCGCGAGCGCGCGAGGACGCGGCGCCCATCTAGCTGAAATCCTATCCGTACTGCCCAGCCTCTTCGGTGGCAGATTTGTTGGGCATCAATTAGCAAGTGATGGGAAGTTAGACTGGCGCGCGGCGCTCCGAAGGGCGGGGCGGAACGGTTGATGGGGACGACGGTGGCGACAGTCTGACGCAAAGCGATGGCAATTCAGAGTGCGGATAGTGCTGCTGCTGCTGCTGCTGCGAGAGAAAGAGAGAGAGAGGGAGAGGGGAAAAGGGGGAGGAGGTAGGAGGGGGAAAGGGAGAGAGAGAGAGAGCGAGAGAGAGAAAGAAAGAATGAGAGAGAGAAAGAAAGAATGAGAGAGAGAAAGAGAGAAAGAGGTGGAGAGTACGAGATAGAGATAGAGATAGAGAGGGGCAGGAGGGAGAAAGAGAGAGAGAGGGGGGGAGAAAGAGAGCGAGAGTTGGAAAGAGGAAGAAAGAGGAAGAGCGAGAAAGAAAGATAGAAAGAAGGAGAAATAGGGAGATAGGAGGTGGAAGACAGAAAGAGAGAGACGGAGAGCGAGAGAGAAAGTGGAGAAAGAGAAAGAAAGAAAGACAAAGAGCGAGAGACACACATACACACAGAGAAAGAGGAAGACAGAGAGAAGAAGGGGAGACAGCGTGGGGCTTAGACGCTAACGATATTTTACTATGTATAGAAATTCGGACAAGACATTGTTTAGCGAGGGGTTGGGAGCACGTACCACCTCACCCTACCCAACACACACACACACACACACACACACACACACACACACACACACACACACACACACATGTTCGCGCGTATCGAGATTATTTCTCGTGGCCAACGCGACACCGCGTGCACTTCAGAGTACATCGATTGCCATCTGGCGCTCTAATCTATACTCTACTCGCCCTCCTTTTCCTCTCCCTTCTCCTCCCGGTCTCTCTCTATCTCGCTCTTTCTCTCGCTCGCTCCCTCTTTATCTACAAAACTTTCTCTCTCGCTCTCGCTTGTATGAATACACGCACACGCACACGCACACGCACGCACGCTCGCGCACACACACATATATGTCATGCACACATATCATGTATATGTATAAAATATAATACACGTATATAGTTCATATTCACGCAGGCACGCACACATACACACGTGTGCGCTGCTACTGTTACCACTGATCCCATATCTATTCATTCGTACACGCACGCACACACGCACACGCCAGTCTACACGGTGCAATGATTTTATGTTGTTGTAACTGCGCGCGCACACATACGCACGCGAAGAAGAGGAGAAGCCAGATTATGAGCAATGATACATGGGAGAGGATGCTGCGAGGATGCTGCGAGGATGCGGTGCATGCCGTCATTGGCTTCCCACCGTGACATACAACTGCGGCGCGTAACGTCTGACAATTACAACGACGTTGCTCTTGCAACGCCGTTCTCCGCCGTCGTGTATCCATTCTCACTTTCTGGTGTTCAAGTTCGAATTCTCATTTGCAAGTTTTCGTTTCCTACTCCCCACCTTCGTTGTGTAGGAAGAGAAGTATAATATGGTTCGTGAAAACGAAAATTCTATACACTGCCTTTTAAACGCAGCGACACTTGATGAAGAAAGAAGCGTTGACGGTGTTTGTCACCAGAGGAGCTCGCGTCGTGATTGTGCGTGAGAGGAGGAGCCGTGTAGTTTAAGGACGGATCGCGTGTTCGCGCGTCCCCTGGCGGCGCGGATGCCGTGGGAATTTCGCAGCAGTGTGAGATTCGGCGGATCGTGAGTATCGCCGCTGGTCGTAAGGTTAGAGATGCTCCGACTGCACGTCGCAATGAAATGTAAACGTGGTTTCGTGCGCTGCGTGCGTATGAGTTACCGCTGCTGCTGCTGCTGCCGCTGCCGCCGCCGCTGCTGCCTCGCCGCTGCTGCTGCCGCCGCTGCTGCTGCATCACACGCGCGCAAACACGAATGACAGTATTCGAATGCTGATGACGGCAACGTGCAGCCGTGGTGGAGCGCGAGCCGGAGGATGCTTTTAACCGATCACTGATCAGGCCAGTGTCGCGTGCGACCGCTGCCGCTGCCACTGTCCTCTCTCGCGCTCGCATCGTATCCTTTTTCGAACAATCTATTGTGCATTGACACCAGGTATTATCGAGCCGCCGCGTATAGGTGCATGCGTGTAGCATTGAGCTGGTAATTCTCTCTCGCTCGCGCGCGCGCTCTCTCTCTCTATATATGTGTGTGTTATCGTGAGCGGTGCGTTTGGCGTGCATGGATGGAGACCTATGGGACACAAGTGTAGGAGGAGGGGGATGTGGTGGTTGAAACACGTTTTACATACTCAGCTGTTAGTGTATGCAACTGTTGGTGTATGCAACTGTTGGTTATGCAACTGTTGGTGTATGCAACTGTTGGTGTATGCTACTGTTGGTGTATGCGTGCAAGGAGAGATTTTTCTTTTTATAGTGGAAGAAGTCATCTCGGTGATATTTTAATTCGCGACGGCGTGTTTACCTTACGGTGCGTGCGTGTGTTTTTTCGTGTGTACCTTGTTTCCCGAGGCGGTGGTGTCGCCGGCGAACGTCACGATGACGTTGCAATTCGGTGCGTTCTGTGATGAGAGAGAAAGATGTCGCTCGCAGCGATTGGTGGGTGTACTGCGTTTTCGTCCCCGATTTTGAATTTTGTGGCCATGTTGTTTGGCGAAGCAAAGGAGTGTGCGGGGAAACGAGCTACATACATTGATTTACATGTGATCGTGCGTGAGTGTGCCACGTGCGTGCGTGTGTTAGTGAGTGTGCGCGCCAGCGTACGTGCGTATGTGTGCTTGTTCCTACGCGCGTGCATACGTGCGCACATACCCGTGCTCGCTGTCACGCAAAATTGCTTCCTTTGCGTTGCTTAATGTGCCACGACGGCCGGCCACAGCTCTCGTTCAGGAGTTTCGTGTTTAAACTACATCCACGTCAGATCGAGTTAGCGGATGAGAACGTCGTGCGGCAGGCAGCCGCGGCAGCAGCAGTAACAGCACGCCGCGCCGTAGGAGTAAAAACGCCGCGTCACGGCAGATTTCAATGCTAACGACGGAATTTACGCCGTCATACGTGACAAGCGATGCCGCCATCGATGCGATGTATATATATATATATATATATATACGCAAAGCGATTCGACGTCCTTTCTGAATCATCGCGCTTGTCATTTCACCGTGTAACATATCGATGTGATCATCTCGTGTATAACCTACTCTACTACACTACTCTACTACGAGAGCCGAACGCTAGCGTCAATGGAAGCCAGTAATATCAGGTCCTTTCAGATCTAGTCGACTGATCGATGTAATCGGTAGAGAAACTGCCGGCGTTGTCGCTACAGGCGTTTTCTTGTTTGTCCGGATACCGCCTGCTGTTTAAGTACGTCATTTATCTATCTCGCTGTACGCCGCGCAGCTTAAACTTGCATTGGCGCTACATAGGTGGCACCACCAGCTTGTAAATTTAAAGTTCATTCGTGGCTTGGCTGTGTAGTGAAAGCTACGATTTGGTATCTTCTGTCCGGTGATGTTCAGAGCGTGAAATGAACTCTTATGTGCTTCAGTGGCCGAGGTAGATGTAGAACCGGCTACGTTTCTTACCGACGTACTGAAGAAATATCTTAAACCTGTCAGTCTTTCTCACGCGTGGATGGGTGATGGATTTCGTGCACATATATCGCTCCAATATCCCCGGCCGATGTACACAGTTGAACATGAAAATCTCTAAATCTATATTAAACGCGGCTGAGTGATTCGCATGCAAGTTTGAAAGCGAACATGAAATTCATATTGGCAGTCGTAAAACCGGCCGCCGAAGAACTAACGTTAGTGTTTTCGTTCTATAACCATAATTTCACAGATAGACATGTTCTGTTGTTTCCAGTGTGCCAGGCTCTATATAGTTGGGTGACATTTCAAACACGATATGCCCATGTCGGTAGCATGTCATTATCTTGCTATGTCTACATTCATATTATCATTATTTAGGAGAGTGTTAGCACGGGCTCGTGTATATTGAACGCGCGTATATTAAAATATCACTTATTAATTCTATATAGGTTCGTGTTATTAGTGGGTCGGTAATTAGCTAGAGTTATTATTAGACGCGGAGCTTCATTACTGTAGAAAGGAGCAGTGGCCATCACGGGATGAATCACGATGAGTTCTCCTGGGAGAGCGAGCGAGCGAGAGAGAGAGAGAGAGAGAGAGAGAGAGAGAGAGAGAGAGAGAGAGAGAG
>NW_014579172.1:30852-35438 GCF_000485595.1 Priapulus caudatus
CTCTCTCTCTCTCTCTCTCTCTCTCTCTCTCTCACTCTCTCTCTCTCTCTCTCTCTCTCTCTTTCTCTCTCTCTCTCGCTCTCTCTCTCTCTCTTTCTCTCTCTCTCTTCCCATTCTCTCCCCTCTCTGTGTGCGTATACACCCGGGGCAACGGTGTGGCGTGAATGCGCATGTCCGCGCGCTGACAGCAAGTCTATAGCCGGAGGTTCGACGCGAGACACGCACGCTCGTGTTGCAAATATTTATTCGGAATGAATATGAATATCTAGTGCATGCATATCGGGCGTTGTCGAGGGAGGGATGAGAGCGAGCGTGATATGCGAGCAGGGAGCCGTAATGAATAACCGATGTATATAGAGAGGTGATATATGCGCTGGTTTCGATATTGTAATGCAACTTGCGGGGGGAGGATGCTCACAACAGAACAGCAATTTTACAACAGAATTATCTGTTGTCGCTTCTCAGTGTCGTCCAAGTGTTTCGAACGATCTTAAGGGTATTTTTCCGTGATTGATGAATTATTTTGGAATTTAGTTGAACAACTAACTAAATTGTTATGCCTCTAAGTAGCCTTTAATTATTCTGCACTGTGGGCACTCTGGGCATTATTACACGTGTCTGCACGTAGTAGTGAGAGCATGGTCCCGGTCAGATCGAAAAATTTATGACTAGGTACCAATCAGGGTAAGAAAATATTCAAGCGTGATATAGCTGCATTTATATCAACTCACCGAGTCATAGCAGCGCCCCCTACATTCGTACGCATCCGTTGTCAGAAACAGAGTTGGTCTTAACATTAGTCTTAACATTCTTCTCTCGTACATTGTGGACAGAAACATTACGAGAATGATAAAATCCTATAGCAAAGTTCCTCATAACTTCACGAAATAAAATTCTGTTGGCGATCTACGCGAATATTTTCGCGCGTAGCTGTTTTGAATTACGTTCAACGAAATGGTTCGAAAACAAATGAAATATCCATGTGTTCTTTATAATTTCGTGAAATTTACTGAATTAATTTAAATTAATTTTATTAAAATTTAAATTAAATTAATTAAAATTGTGAAATTAAGGCGTAAGACCAACAGGTTTGATAATAATCAATCGGGCTCAGCATGCTGTGACATTTAAATTGTTCCGACTCGTTCGTGTACATTTCATTAATAAAAAAAGACCCAAATGTCCAATACAACACGAAAACGAAGCGTTTCATGGCTTGACATTTTATCGTAAGATTTCATCACGCACGCATCACCTGTTTAAAACAGCCAATACCTTGACTGATCCAACGTCGTTTGATCCGTCGGTATTATATGTACGAGAACTTGCTTCGTTGTACGTAACGAATAGGGGAAAGTCTATTGTCACAGATACATGACATGTTTGCTGTAGCCATCGACAACGCACACATAGGAAAACGTGTTCGTTCTGTAAATGTTTTAAAAATAAGGATAAAACGTGTGTACGTGTGGGTTTGTGTGCGCGTATGACATGTGCGTGCGTGCATGAATGCGTGCATGCATGCGTGTAGGTTTGTACGCGCGTGCGTATGTACGTGCGTGCGTGCGTGCGTGCGTGCGTGCGTGCGTGAGCGCGTGTGTACAAAGCCTAAACCGCCTGGCCGCATAGCTTTAGTTTCGGCGTCACATTAATGTCAAATTCTATCGAGCAGACGCGCGGAACGAGCTACTGTAGCGCTGTTCACTTGTTCGTTTCATGTTTTTATTGGCAGCGACGAGGATAAAATCGTTCTACATGCACGCTCATTGTCACGATGTATAATAGTGCCGGTGAAACTCGGCGCGTGGTTTAGCGCGTGTGCGTGTAGGGACGGGGATAGTTTAATGCGGCGGTTTCCCTTTGTCTTCGTCTTTTGTTCGAATTTTCCTCGATCAAAAATTTCTGCTCAATGCTTTTAACATGACCATCGAGATTATATATCAAAGTATTATATCTTGAAAAAATTATAAAGAATATAAGTAGTTTCCCGATAGTAACGAGTAGGGTTATTGCATATTTATGACACAGTCCTCCGGCTTTCAATATGGACCCATTTGCGTTTTCCGTGGATTAATAGATAAACGCAATATAAAAACATAAACAGTAAGTAATTCTAAGTAATGTAAAATGTTCTTTACTTCATATAATCCTCTCTGCGTCTCCCTCCAAGTCCCACAGAACATCTCATAAGCTGCAGAGTAACCTAAAGGTGGATTGGGAGGGCGGTACCCAAAAGCTATTCCAAAAAGGTAAAGTGTCTGAAATATATATATAATATATAGTCGCTTTTTGGAAATACAAGCCTGAATAAATTCAGAGAGGCTATATCCTATTTTTACTAGCTCGTGTCTTATCCTGAAAGCGTAGTCACAAACTTTTTTTTTATCAACTTGTATTTTTAAACATCCAAAATAAATCGGGCAGCCTAGCTACAGTAGTCGAATAGAAATAATACATATAAAATAGAAAAATAGAAAAAATACAGAAAATGTCAAAAGTATTTATCTCGGAATAAATGCCATATATCAACCACCGTCCCTACCCACCTCTACCCCATTTGCACGAAATTCGCTAAAAGCTATAAGCTATAGACCGCTCGGTTTTTACCCGGCCATAATCCTAACCGTACAATCATCATCATTGAATCTCTGAGGAAAACCATCGCAACTGCAAACAGTGGCATGAACGCGTGTGTGTCCGTGTGTGTGTGTGTGTCCGTGTGTGTATGTGTGTGTGTATAGATAGATAGATAGATAGATAGATAGATAGATAGATAGATAGATAGATAGATAGATAGATAGATAGATAGATAGATAGATAGATAGAGAGCGAGGCGCGGGTGCTCTGCTGTATATTTTTGATCTTTGAGATAAAATCTAGAATTATACGCCGTAAATATTTTACTCGCACGGGTCTATGCTAGAGACTATTATACACTGCCATGCCATTGTACATGAAGCGTGTTCGAAACCAAACCCGAAACATTAGCTTAGGTTGAACTAGTTTGAGCTTGGTTTGAATATGGGTAAATCACCTCTTGCATGTTTCAGTGATCTTTTGTTCCTCGTCCAACAATATTATTCGCGTTTAAATTTGTCGAAATATTAGTGTTAAAAGCTATTATTAAACCGTTAGTCAAAGTAGCTAACAGTCGTAATGTATGAGACATAACCTAGTGTTAAAGATGTTTGTTAAACCTTTAATTGGAATAGCTATCGGTCGTTAATGTATAAGACGTAAATTTGATAAAACACGACAAATAACAACGATAATAGCTGAATAGTTATAAATCGTAAGCATGAAACATGATAGTTTTGGTGACGAAGTACATCGCGCACGTATTGCACTCATTTGTTTCAACCCGCGTGATATCGCGAATCTCAGGATTCGGTCCAGTTATAACATGACCTCTGACCTACGTGCGCAATGTAAGCGAGCGGGTCGAGCATTGATTTCGCTGTCACCGCGCGCGCGCATGCGCGTGGCCCGCCACCTGCCGGGAGGGGGGATCTGCGCAGTATACGCAGCAAACATGGCATAATAGCGTTTCTTTTAGCGCGGCGGATAAACAAGCGTGTTTTCATAGTGTTTTGATAGCGAGTTGCCGTAATTGCGCCTGACATTCATTCGGTTGTCGTACGCGCCAGCAGTCGTCCGCGTCGTATGGATTCCCTATCGTATAGTCTCGAACCGCCGTGCCCACACGCAGCGGCGCTCGCCCTCCGCTGGGGCGATGAAGGGCGTGTGTGTGTGTGTGTGTGTGTGTGTGTGTGTGTGTGTGTGTCGCACGTATGCGCGAGGCTCGATGGTTTACAGATAGATAGATAGATAGATAGATAGATAGATAGATAGATAGATAGATAGACGGACGGACGGACGGACGGACGGACGGACGGACGGACGGACGGACGGACGGACGGACGGACGGACGGACGGACGGACGGACGGACGGACGGACGGACAGACAGATAGACAGACAGTCAAACAGACAAACAGACAGACAGCCAGACAGACAGGCAGATAGATAGTACCGAGGTAGATAGATACTAACGAGGTAGATAGATAGTACCGAGGTAGATAGATAGTACCGAGGTAGATAGATAGTACCGAGGTAGATAGATAGTACCGAGGTAGTTAGATAGTACCGAGGTATATAGATAGTACCGAGGTAGATAGATAGTACCGAGGTAGATTGATAGTACCGAGGTAGATAGATTCACGTCTTTGCGCATGGCGGATCCTATTTTGCGTAATACGTCGTTCAGTTTCGCAACGCCATCTAGTGGAATTCTACAAAAACTTCGGCAGGAGATACCGAAGGTCTCTGATGAAAGTAACGGCTTCTCGTGCTGTCGAGGGATTTCTAACAAGCGTAGAAACAGCGGTGTTTATAAGTCATTAGGCTTAACCTAGTATTATACGTGTACATACACACGCACACACACACACGAATAAACACACACACACACACACACACACACACACACACACACACACACACACACACACACACACACACACACACACACACACACACACACACACACACACACACACACACACACACACACACACACTACACACGT
>NW_014579172.1:35448-41443 GCF_000485595.1 Priapulus caudatus
CGACGACGACGACAACGACGACGACGACAACGACGACGACGACAACGACGACGACGACGACGACAACGACGACGATGACGACGACGACGACAACGACGACGACGAAGACGACGACGTCGAAGACGACGACGACGAAGACGACGACGACGAAGACGACGACGACGATGACGATGACGACGAGAACACGAACATCGACGCGGCGGCTACGACGGCAAAAACAAAAAAACAAAAAGTAAAAAACAAAGCTTCGTCGGTCGTAAAGACGAACGAGGTTGAGGCCGAAAAAAACACCATATTCTAAACGCCGCCTCTCTCTCTCCTCTTCCTCCTCTCCCCCTCTCTCTTCCCCTCTCTCTCTCCCCTCTTTCTTCTTCTCTATCTCTACCCTCTCCCTCTCCCTGCCCCACTCTCTCTCAACCCCTCTCTCTCTCCTATCTTATTCACTTCTATCTTCAGCCTCCTCCTCTCTCCCTCTCCCTCTCCCTCCTCCTCTTCTCTCCCTCGCCCTCTCCCTCCTCTCTCTCCTCCTCCTCCTGCTCATCCTCTCTCCCTCTCCCTCTCCCTCCTCTCTCTCCTCCTCCTCCTCATCTTCTCTTCTCTCTCCCTCTCCCTCTCCCTCTCCCGCCTCTCTCTCTCTCTTTCTCTCTCTCTCTCTCTCTCTCTCTCTCTCTCTGTCTCTCCCTCCTCTCTATCTCACTCTCTGGCGCGCTGACATATTGATCTGTGATCGAACCTGAGCTGTGAGAGCGCCCGCACACACACAGGCGACAAAGAGAGCGTCTGCACAGCTTCTCTGCAATTAACATAAATCCTCCTCTGGTGAGATATTGCGCACGCGCCAACACACTAAACGGGATACTTAAACTGCATAATATAGCATGCTGAGAGAGAGAGAGAGATAGAGAAAGAGAGAAAAGAGATAGAGAAAGAGAGAAAAGAGATAGAGAAAGAGAGAAAGAAAGGGGGGTGGGAGACTGAGCAATGGCAACAGGGAAGATAGATAGCTAAGGGGCGGTAGAAGAAAAAGAGGGTTAGCGAAGGACAAGGGATGCAAGCGACAGGATGGGCGGGGATAAAGTAGGAGTTTTGCACCCTCCAAGCTAGGGCACTCTGCTAATTATAAACACAAGTCTACTGATAACAATTTATTTCATAAACCTATGCTGCGATACCCCATGAGCCTATTAAATGCATACTCATCACAACAAATAACTCCTCTAGTGAGATATTGCATATGCGCTAACACACTAACGTGGCCAAAAATTGAGTACTGACTGGTATATGCACGCTCCGAACTAGGGCGCTCTGCTAATGATAAACACAGGTCTACTGATAAGAATTTATTACATAAATCTATGCTGAGATATCCCTTAACCATTTTAAATGCATATTCATCAAAAAATATTACTCTTCTGATGAGATATTACGCATGCGCTGATATACTAACGTAGCCAGATTGTGTACTGGCTGGTATATGCAGCGAGGACCTTACATGCAAGGTCTTTTTCCCAATTCTGAAGTGAGGTCTACTGATGGAATGTTATCAATTAGATCTATGCTAGAATACCTCTTCTCTATTTTGAATGCGTAATTTTTGCAAAATGTTATAATTCTCGGGAGATATTGCGCATGCGCGAGCACCGTTTCAAGCGTGCAGTACGGAATGAACAAAACTTCAAAATATATCTTGCTGAGGAAGAGAGGGGTGGGAGACTGAGGAATGGCGGCAGGGAAGATAGCTGAGGGCGGTAGAAGAAGAAGAAAGCTGAGCGAGGGACAAGGGAGGCAAGGCGAGGGACAAGGGAGGGGTGAAGTAGGAGTTTTGTACCCTACAGGCTAGGGCGCCCTCTGAATTATAAACACAGGTCTACTGATAAGAATTTATTACAGAAATCTATGCTGAGATATCCCCTAACCATATTAAATGCATATTCATCACAAAATATAACTCCTTCGGTGAGATATTGCGCATGCGCTAACATTTAACGTAGACAGATTGTTTACTGGCTGGTATATGTAGCGAGGACCTTACATGCACAGTCTTCCTCCTATTTCTTAAATGATCTCAACTGATGGAATTTTATCATATAAATCTATGCTAGGATAACTCCTCTTCATTTTAAATGCATAATCTTTGCAAAATACGATTTTGCTCGGAAGATATTGCGCATGCGCGCGCACCGTGTTAGGCGTGCAATGCCGTCTGAGGCAAACTTTATAATATAGCTTGTTGTGGAGGAGAGGGGATGGGAGACTAAGGTAAGGCGGCAGGGAAGATAGCTGGGGGCGGTAGAAGAAGAAGGAGGCTGAGAGAGGGACAGGGATCAAGGGGAAGGACGCGAGGGCATAAAGTAGGTGTTTTGTACCCTACATGCTAGGGCGATCTCCTAATTATAAACACAGGTCTACTGATAAAAGTTTATTAGGGAAATCTATGCTGAAATACCCCCTAACCATATTAAATGCATATTCATTACAAAATATAACTCCTCTGGTGAGATATTGCGCATGCGCTTACGTACTAACGTAGACAGATTGTTTACTGGCTGGTATATGCAGCGAGGACCTTACATGCCAGGTCTTTTTCCCATTTCTTAAGTGAGGTCTACTGATGAAATGTTATCAATTAGATCTGTGCTAGAATACCTCCTCTCTATTTTTAATGCGTAATCGTTAAAAAATATTATTATTCTTGGGAGATATTGCGCATGTGCGAGCATTGGTTCAGGCGTGCAATAGGGACTGAACAAGACTGTATAATATAGCTCTCTGAGAGAGAGAGAGAGAGAGAGAGAGAGAGAGAGAGAGAGAGATGATGATGATGATGATGATGATGATGAAGTTTAAGATATAAGATGTTTTAAGTTTGAACGAAATGCGTGTATTTTGAACATATCTCTCCCTCCTCCTCTCCTCCTCCTCCTCCTCCTTCTCCTCCTCTTCCTTCTCCTCCTCCTCCTCTTCCTTCTTCACCTGTCGATATACCTCATTCTCCTCCGCATACTCCTTCCCTTTCGCCTTCTTCTTCTTCTTCTTCTTCTTCTTCTTCTTCTTCTTCTTCTTCTTGTTGCTGTTATTCTTGTTGTTGTTCTTCTTCTTTTCCTTTTTTCTTCTTCCTCTTTTTTTTCTTTCTTCACGTCCTCCTGCGCTTCCTCTTTCTCCTCTTCTTCCTGCACATCATCGTCTACCTTCTCCCCCTCCTCCCTCGCGCGGAATCGACGGCCTCTACATGAACTCGCTCACGCTGCCTCTCATCCAACCCCTCCCGCGCGCAAAATCCTTCTTCTACTCACAAATCGAATTGGCGCGCCGCCAGCCCCTCCCCTTCCCCCTCCCCTCCTCCCTGTCCTTGTCACCTAAACATCCACTCAGGCTCACCTCACCTCTGTTCATACACGTACACGCTGGCTGCTGTTGCTTATACTGCCTACGCCCGGCAATTTACCTCCCAGTCCCACTCCCTCCTCCTCCTCCCACTCCTTCCTTCTCCGCCTCCTCCTCTTCCTTCTCCTCCTCCCTCTCCTCCTCTTCCTCCTCCTCCTCTTCCTCCTTCTCCTCCCCGTCCTTCTCCTCCTCCTCCTCCCCTTTTGCCTCCTCCCCCCTTCCTCCTCTTTCTTCTTCCCTTTGCCCTCTTCTTCCTCTTCTTCCTTCTCCTCCTCCTCCTCCTCTTTCTCCTCCCCTCCTTCCCGTCCTCCTCCTCCTCTTCCTCCTCCTCCTCCTCCTCTTCCGCCTCCTCCCCCTTCCTCCTCTTCCTTCTTCCCTTTGCCCTCCTCACCCTCCTCTTCTTCCTCCTGCTCCTCTTCCTCCTCCTCTTCCTGCTCCTGCTCCTCCTCCTCCTCCCCCTCTCCTACGGCAGTAGTCTCTCCCCATGCAGGCAGGCAGGCAGTGAAACTCTGCGCTCATTAGCATTCAGTACTAGCCGGCTGGAGGCACGCCACACAACCTATTCTTCGTGCGTATCGATTAAAGCATCGATTAAGCAGCCGAGAGTGACTGTGACTTCGCCTCGCCTCGCAAGCGTCACTCTCTCTCTACACACTACTCTGTTTATCGTCCATCTCTGTGCCTGCGCGCGTGCGTGTGCGTGCGTGCGTGTGCGTGCGTGCGTGCGTGCGTGCGGAGACGGAGGCAGTAGTAGCAGCATTAGTAGCAGCAGTAGTAGTAGTAGTAGTAGTAGTAGTAGTAGTAGTAGTAGTAGTAGTAGTAGTAGTAGTAGTAGCAGTAGCAGTAGCAGTAGTATCAGCAGCAGCAGTAGCAGCAGCAGCAGCATCAGCAGCAACAACAACAGCAGCAGCAGCAGCAGCAGTAGCAGCAGCAGCAGCATCAGCAGCAACAACAACAACAACAGCAGCAGCAGCAGCAGTAGCAGCTTCGTGCTGTAAGATTCCCCCTCCCACGATGTCCACCTGTCGTCATCGTCACTGTCGTCGTCGCTGCGGCATCATTGACATTGCGTCGCTACCTGGCGAAGAGGGCGCCACCGGTCGGTGCGCGTCGCAGCAGAGGAAGGCTGCTTGTCGTTTGCGGTGTACGTGGTGGGAGGGGAGGGACGGACATCCGGGTACCTTCGCGGGTCATCCGGGTACTTGGATTCCTCGCAGCGTTGAAATTAAAGGCTCACAATGCGCATCCAAACGCTAATTTCTCCAGTACTAGACTAGCAAATACTTCGTGTCATGCATAATCACACTACCTTAAGAGATTTTGTAAACATTGTGTAGCATTTAAAGCTCACAATGCGCATCAAAGCTAATTTCCAGTACCTAGACTAGCAAATACTTCGTGTCATGCATAATCACATCCTTATGAGCAAAATAAACTCTAGTTCCTCGCCATTTACTGCGCGTTGTCCTTGTAAAGGTATTTTGAAATACCTCCATATTTGGTGGAAAATCTCCACGATGTTGTTTGACATGCTCCCAGATCCCCAAGCACCAAGAGTCGCGGTACAATCGGTACGGGCGACAGCAAATAAAAACATGTGACGTCACGTCACCCACTTCGAGGCTATTTTGTTTGGCAAACAGTTCGGCGTTTGCGTCCCAGAAAGGCCAGTTTTCTCCACGCTCTTTCTTGTGGATTTAAGCAAACGGCGTCGAGTGAAGAGGAGCAACCTATGAGTTTATTTTGTCATAAGGNAAGACAACGCGAACAACTTTACAAGAAATTAGCTTTTGGATGCGCATTGTGAGCCTTTAACAGCTACACAAATGTTTACAAAAATTCGCACGCGCGTGATAGCGGTTGTTGTTTTTTTCCGCTCAGTCGCCGACACGCTTGCACGCAGCAGTAACGTCGTTGTCGTCGTCGTCGCCTGATCCGTCGTTGCATTTCCCCGCCCACCTTCGTTAGTTCGGCGGACGGCCACCAGCCGGTGCCACGGTCGCGCTGACGGATGACGTCACGCGTTAATCGGAGCTGGCGTTGGCGGGAGCGCGTTTAGAACGTGTCGTCTGCGGCGAGTTTCGCCTTACTATACTCTGCTGCGTGATTAAGCTATCGTCTGCTGTCCAATCATGGCTGCCTCTCGACATGCGAAAGATAGAAAGCGAGAGAGAGAGAGAGAGAGAGAGAGAGAGAGGGAGAGAGAGAGCGCGCGAGAGAGAAGAAGAGAGAGAGAGAGAGAGAGAGAGAGAGAGAGAGAGGGAGAGAGAGAGCGCGCGCGAATGAGAAAAAGAGAGAGAGAGAGAGAGCGANAGGTGGTGATGTGATGTTATATAGGCGGTGATGTGATGTTATATAGGTGGTGATGTGATGTTATATAGGTGGTGGTGGGTGGTGGGTGGTGGGTGGTGGGTGGTGGGTGGTGTTATATAGGCAGTGGTGGGTGGTGTGGTGTTATATAGGTGGTGGTGGGTGGTGTGGTGTTATATAGGTGGTGGTGGGCGGTGTAGTGTTATATAGGTGGTGGTGGGTGGTGGGTGGTGTTATATAGGTAGTGGTGGGTGGTGTGGTGTTATATAGGTGGTGGTGGGGTGGTGTGGTGTTATATAGG
>NW_014579173.1:0-896 GCF_000485595.1 Priapulus caudatus
GAGAGAGAGAGAGAGAGAGAGAGAGAGAGAGAGCGAGAGAGAGAGAGAGAGAGAGCCTGTGGCGGCGTGCGTGCGTGCGTGCGTGCGTCTGTGCTCCACATCTGAATACGCGGGCCACATCGCAGCCGCACAATGCTCGGCCGAGCATCAATACGAGCGAGCAGACGTTTGTATGTGTAATTCTGCGCTAAATGGAGCCGCACTATAGTGTAGGCTCGGCCAGCACTCAGCCTCCCCAACAATGCTGCCTGTTTGCTCTCCCCCTCCGCCGCCGCCGCCGCTGCTGCTGCTGCTGCTGCTGCTGCTGCTGCCTGTTCCAGATAGACGCTACGTGGGAAGAACTAGGGAGGGTGAGGAGAGGAAGGCCATGCTAGTCTATCCCGTCAGCGAATATTACCCCGTACCGACCCCGCCCAAATANGAGAGAGGGGGAGAGATAGAGAGAAAAGAGACGAGGGAAAAAGAGAGAAAGGGAGAGAGATGGGGTATACGATAATATTCGGAGGACAGGTAATTCACCTCAGGTAATACAGCAGTATTTCACGCAGCTAGCAAGACGGACGTTCACGACGACAGCTACAACAAGCAGACGTTATCCACAGCCGTCGTCAACGTTGCCGTCACCGTCGTCAACGTTGCCGTTGCCGTCGTCAGCGTCGTCGTTCACGGAATCGTTACGCGTCCAGTGTTAACGAAGAAAACGTCGACAACGACGTCGGATCGAGCGAATTACATACACTGCGGCGGCGACGAAATACACACACGGAGACAGAACCGCACAGCACGTCTAGCGACTACCACGACGAGAGAGCAACAGAGACATACACAGAGAGATACAGAGAGAGAGAGAGAGAGAGAGAGAGAGAGAGAGAGAGAGAGAGAGAGAGAGAGAGAGA
>NW_014579173.1:2459-3289 GCF_000485595.1 Priapulus caudatus
GTGTAGTGTGTGTGTGTGTGTGTGTGTGTGTGTGTGTGTGTGTGTGTGTGTGTGTGTGTGTGTGTGTGTGTGTGTGTGTGTGTGTGTGTGTGTGTGTGTGTGTGTGTGTGTGTGTGTGTGTGTTTACTTTTAACGCACCGACGCGAGTGCGTTCGGGGCGGAATGGTTTGTGATTTTTTTTTAAACGAACTGCTGCGGCGGGTGCGTGCTATCATCGGAGCGTTTGATTTCAACAAGGTATCGTCATTAATCTGTTCTTCATCGTTTACGCCTACCTAGCTAGCTCTCGGTGCGTTTTTTAATCTTTTTTTATCATGTTTGCTGCGTTTTCATTCTACCCACCCACGTGTTTTCTGCCCCCCTCCCCTTCTAGCGCATGATGAAGTGCTAACGTTCACCTCAAGCGGCTATTCCACCNTCCTCTTTCTTCCTCCTCCTCCTCCTCCTCGTCCTCCTCCTCCTCCTCCTCCTCCTCCCTCGTCCTCCTCCTCCTCCTCCCTGTCCTCCTCCTCCTCCTCCTCCTACTTCTCTCCGATCCCCTCACCTGCTTCGGGTACAGTCTGTGGGTGGAGTGGGTGATAAATATCTAACGAACCGTGTTATCGCACTCAAGGATTGGGGTTTCATCAGATCGGGGGTGGTGGGGTGTGGGGTGGCGTGGGTGGGGGAGGGTTGTGTGGGGAGGGTTGTGTGTGTGTTGGGGGTGGCGGCCTCTGCTCGCTCTTACGCTGCTAGTACTAAAGGATCACAGCATTAATCAGAAGGATTTTTTTATCCCGATATACGTGCCTGCCGGACGTGAACGTCTCTCTCTCTCTCTCTCTCTCTCC
>NW_014579173.1:6864-8245 GCF_000485595.1 Priapulus caudatus
GAGAGAAAGAAAGAGAGGAAGAGAGAGAGAGAAAGAAAGAGAGGGAGGGAGAGAGGGAGAGGGAGGGAGAGTATCGAATGCAGGTGTTTAAACACAACCTATAGTCAACATCTGTCCAAACGCAATCACACTTTAATAACGATAATCAATGCTAATAGTAGGCCAATCAACTTGCAAATGCAGCAACCATAGCCGTACAAAATGATATATTAATCCAGCAATCGATGTGATAAAATGGTACCGCGTTGCCATATGTATATGTACGCGCGCACGCGTGCGTTTGTGTGTGTATGTGTGTGTATGTGTGTGTGTGTGTGTGTGTGTGTGTGTGTGTGTGTGTGTGTGTGTGTGTGCGCGTGTGTGTGTGCGTTACATCACCGACGACCCCGGGTATGCCATGCCAAGCAATACACACAGAGGGTTGTACTGCAGACCCAGATATAGAAGAACTGTGACCGGTGAAAATTAACCACCCACCCACCACGCACGTCTAAACGCCGTTTAGCCCACCTAACTGCCTTTCTCTTCCGCACACACAAACTGTGGGAAATTTCACAGTTTTCGCATTTATTTGCGCCGATTTCATTATGATGTTTGTGCTGCGAGACAATGGCGGGGAGGAGCCCCGATTCAAACACACACCGTGGGGGAATACGCACCCTGCCTTCTCCCTGCCGTCAAGGCCTGCATGTAGGCCGGGGCCCTATTATCAAGCAGCGGCGTTTGGCAGACGAACAACGGCAAGGCGGCCGCTGAGGGAGGGCAAATGAATTAGGACCCTCGTGTTTAATTTGTTCGCACCGATGCTGAGCGGAGATAAGCCGCACTAAGAGAGGCTGAGGGGAGCAGCAGCATCCACTCTGCTCTCTCATTAGCTCCCCAGTCACAACCCCGCCGCTCGCCGAGCGTAGACTGTCCCCGCACGCCTCCACCCCGCATCACATCCGCACCGGGGACGCCGACGGGTACCCGTCTCGCAGCCAGCGAGTCCATTAGGACTCCGCTATTCATCCTCAAAAGTCAATCGCTAATGGGTGGAAAGAAAGGGTTGTCCAACCCCGGCCCGACAAGTGCCAGCGGTAAACTAGGTGTTGCGCAATGGCAGCAAACGACCGGGTACAACAACAAGTACGCAACTACCAGAAGACGAGCGCATAACGCAAATACTCACAATAATGGCACGAGTATATATAGTAGGTGGATGACTGTTGGTAAGGACTATAGGTGCAAACGCAACCTGTGTTACGGCGTTGTAGGTCACACGAACGCCGTGTGGCGGCAGGAAGAGAGTGAAGGAGTGTATAGAGAGAGATAGATAGATAGATAGAGAGAGAGAGAGAGAGAGAGAGAGAGAGAGAGAGAGAGAGAGAGAGAGAGAGAG
>NW_014579173.1:10716-18984 GCF_000485595.1 Priapulus caudatus
CCAAACCCACGCACACCTCACACACCCACGCACGCACGCAGAAACATACACGGATACCTCGCCGACGCTATCTGTACCTGTATAGCTTAAATCAGATCACTATAATGCTACAGTGCGTAACATAATATAGGAAGCGAGCGTGAATGCCCCCACCCCCACCCCTCGAATCCTCCCTAGTATCTCAGACGCGCACGATCAAGGAGGCGGCCGAAGGCGACGAAGAACTCCCCCGCCCCTCCCCCCACACACACGGCGGCCTCACCTGCGTGCACCTGTGTGCGACACGCGCTCCCGGCTACCACGTATATACACACGGTGCAGCGCAGACAATTCGCCAGGCCACAAATTGAATTTTTGCGTGCCACCTGATGCCTTCTCCGTGTACTAATCACTCCCAGGAAACCATCTACAAAGAGCAGAGTGTTCTGGTCGTCTGGTCGCGGACTCGACATGGTGGTAAGATGCGGCGCGGGGTTCGATCACGGCGAGCTATAGTACAATGTTCTCTCTCACAATGTCTGCGCTTGTCTCCCTACGGCGCGCGTTTGCAAAAAAAACACGCGGGTGTCAGTTAATAGGGGTACGAGTGTGTGTGTGCGTGTGTGTGTGCGTGCGTGTGTGTGTGTGCGCGCGTGTGTGCGTGCGTGTATGTGTGCGTGCGGTCGTACGTGCGTGCGTGTGTGTGTGTGCGCGCGTGTGTGCGTGCGTGCGTGCGTGCGTGCGTGTGTGTGTATGTGTGCGCGCGTGTATATGTATGTGTGTGTGTGCGTGTGTGCGCGCGTGTGTGTGTGCGCGCGCGCGTGGACCCGTGTACGTGCGCGCGTGTGTGTGAAAAGGGGAAGGGGTGTTGTGAATGAAGAATCATGACAAAGGCTAGTATATATAGCATGTTACAATAGAGACGTGCTCTCGTTCTAACGTCTGTCTCACGAACGCAGAGCCATTATTATTCCAACCCCCGCTCATTACAATCCCCGCTCAGAGAACGCGTGCAGCCAATAAATCATCAATCAGGACTCTCAATAGATAACAGCTGTTAATCAATCGAGGTTGGTAATCAATTGGAATGGATAAGAGATCAGGATGTTTGTCAATATCGATTGACTATCAATATGGATAGATAATAGATCAGTGTATTTGTCAATCGGGAAAGAGAACGAATCTAAAATACTACCCGAATCAAGAGTCAAACTGGATCGGCTAACGCTAATCAATATTGATCGATAATTATTATAGATTGGTAATCGATCTGAATAATAGCGTGATGATAAGTGTGGGTCGTAGCGACAGTTACCGCGAATAACGGACGCAATAATGCGAAGCCAATATGAAGCTGGCAAGTCAATACTCAAGTAAAAATCGAACTAATCGATGTCAACTGGTCAATAATTCACGCAGACGGTAAAAATCACGGCGAATTTAATGGCGTAATGCGTTTATAGCGACAGCCGTCAGTTCACTGCTGCTGCTGCTGCTGGGCTGGGCTACTCGCTGTGCTGCTGTTGCTGCGGCTGGTGCGCTGCCTGGCTGCTGGCTGCTGCTGTTGCTCGGTGTTGCCATCTACTGCTGCTGCAGCACGGCAAGCATGAAAACAGCAGTTAACGTCGCAATACAGCCGTAACGAATTCACATCCCATACGCCGCGTGCGTGCGTGCGCGGTGCGTGTGTTGCGTGCGCGTGTTGTGTAGCAGCTTCGTGGCAGGGGAGCGGTGAGCTAGGACGAGCGTGCGCTGCGTGCGTGCGGTGCGCTGCGTGCGTGCGCGTGTGTTGCCGGCCAGCGCCGTGTCAGGGGAGGCGGGGTGAGGCTAGGACGAGCGTACCGTGCGTGCGTGTATGCGTGCGCGTGATGTGTAGCAGCGCCGTGCTACGGGAGCGGTGAGCTAGGACCGAGGCGTAATTGCGTGCGTTTCGTGCGCTAGCGTGTGTGCCGTGCGTGCGTGCGTGTGTGTGACGCAGCGCGTGGCAGGGGAGCGGTGAGCTAGGAGCGAGCGTACGTGCGTACGTGCCGTGCGTGCGTGTGTGGCGTATGTGTGACGCAGCGCGTGCAGGGGCAGGCGGTTGATACAGGCTACTTGGGACGAGCATGCGTGCGTGCGTGCCGTGTGTGTATGACGCACGCGCGTGGCAGGGGGCGGGTGATAGCTACTGGGACGAGCCGTACTGTCGGCAAGCAGTACGGGGCCAACCGATTGCAAGTGTTGATCAAATATGCTAGTTATTTTCTCTGACAACATCGCTATGGCTACCATATGGTGTGCATGACTGTCATAACACACGCCAGCTCCTCGCGAATCGGCAGCCGACACCAGTCCGACGCTCACGCGCACACAAGTTCAATGTGCCAACACATCTTTGTTGATAAATTCAAGATTCGAGTTGTGATTTAAAGAGCATAACTCTTGTGGGACAAGTACGAGGCACACTTATTGAGATATATTATACGAGAAAACTACAGAGCAAACACATTCGCAGGCATTATTATGATTATTTATTATTATGATTATTATTATTTATTATATTTTTAAATATTAAATGAAATATTAAAATTTTTATTATTAAAAAAATAATTATTATTATTACTACTACTATTACTATCATTATTATATAATTATTTCAAAAATTTATATCAAATAATAACACGTCATCATAATAGATGACAGACAATAAATAATATTACGCATTAAAAAATAAACGGGAATATATTTTCAAATTAAAGTCGATGAAATATAGCTTTAGCGAAATCTCATTTTGTAAAAACGCGGTTGCTATTTCACGTGGATTGCTGTGACAGCGATGGCGCTACATGAAAACGCAAGATAACTCAACTCAACACCTAGCTACTGTTAATTATATGAATTCCCTCATGCCAGCAATTAACTTAAATTACTAAAAAATACGTAATTACAAATAATAATCTCTCTTACCTACGAATTATCGCGATGACAATAGTGCAGCGCGACGCAGCCGGGTGACGCGTTGTCATGGAAACAAAGAGAAAAATGCATAGATTAAAAACCAGACGAGCGCGTCGGTGTAAGGTCTCCTCTCCCCCTAGCAGCATTGACACAGTCGTGCTCGCAAAGCGATCACACGAGCGTTTAGAGATGCTAGTTCTATCGTCTGCAACACGTTACATACGAAGCAACATCCCCCCCACCGCACGCACCCTGGCGGGCAACTGGCAATCACGCGTTTGCATATTTACATCAATAATAAAGTCAAATGTCAAAATACCGTTTTCCCGCCTCGGCGCGAGAAAATATTCATCGGCGAGCAATCTAAGCAAATATTTCTAAATTTACGCGCGGGCAGTGTTGCCGGTGTGAATAAACGCACGCAGCGGGTGACGCGGGTGCGCGCGTGCATGCACGCTACACGCGTGACCCCTCACGCGTGCACGCACGCTACACGCGTGACCCCTCACGCGTGCACGCACCGCTACACGGCGTGACGCGCGGCTCACGCGTGCATGCACGCTACACGCGTGAACCCTCACCGCGTGCCCGCACTGCTACACGGCGTCCCTCACGCGTGCCACGGCACGGCATACACGCGTGACCCCCAACGCGTGCAGCGCACGCTACACGCGTGACCCCGTCAGCACGTTGCAGGCAGCCACACGGCGTCCCCGCCTCCCTCCCCCCGCAACAGTACGCCTACACCGCGTGCGCCCGCCTTCCGCTCTCCCCGCACGCACGCCACACGCGTGACGCCCTTCCTCCCCGCCCGCACGCACGCTAGACGCGTGAACGGCCCCTCCTCCTCCTCCTGCTCCTGCCGCCGCCGCACGCAGAGCCCCCTCCCCCTCCCCCTGTCACGCACCTCCCCCTGACAGTGCACGCGTGTGTTAGATTGGCAGAACGATACAGATGTTGGTTAGCGCATGGATTGATCGGTGACAGCAATGCCAGACGCCAGTATTACTGCCGAAGCTGGCTGGCTTGCTGCTGCTTGCCACGGCCGTAAGGCTCTGCTCCTCTCGCGTTGTTGCGAGCGCAAGACTAAATTGAAGCGATTCCCTCCTTCTTCCATTGCAGCACGTGTGTGGGCGTGCGTGCGTGCGTGCGTGCGTGCGTGCGTGCGTGCGTGCGTGGGCGTGGTGCGCGCCTAACTATATATATACTCACTATATCTATATATATTTTGAGTCCGTATGTAGTGTATGCTATGTATTACTGTATCTTCCCTTAGGCGGCCAAACGCGCGCCAAGCGACTGCTGGATGCAATTTTCACATGGTGCATCTCTTTATACCCGGGGAGTGTTCGCTAAGCTGAAAAAAACTCTGGCCAAAGCCGTCAACCCTCTATCCGAAAAATCGTGAAAAACACCTCATTCCGTGAATCTTCACACATGTCAGCACTAACTGTAACAGTGCTGCCCACACACAGGAAAAATCGTCTGCATTCATTTCCATCAGCTGGCTGGTATGTGAAGACCGAAACGCGACTCCCTAAACAGAGCACCCCAGGAACCTGTTCAGCAGGTTACACTGCATTGTTTATCAAGAGGCTTTGAGCATGAGACCAGTGCAACCCTTTGTACATGGCTGTTAGAAATAACTTTTTCTATTTACAACATATTACTACTTAATGTTCGCAGTGTTCTAGCGTTGGTTGTGGCTGTCATATAAATGTCATACGTACGCGCCGTTTTTTACGCATGCTTATTATCTGATTAGACTGATTTGGTAAATTATTCTATAGAGATTCACTATAGATTTAGTCATCGAGTATCATATAGTTTGAGAGGTTACGATGCCTCAAACATCACGCACGATAAGGACGCGTACCAAAGTTGAGTCAAACAATTCTCTTTTATATTACAAATTTCCAGCCACTCGCTGGCCTGTCCCTGTATACTATACTATCGACTTTTTTTATTCTGCTAGCGATTTCCAGAATCCATTGTAACCATCGAAAGCTATGCCCTTTTCTGATTCAGTGGAAAAATTCTGTTATTTCAATGTGCATGGTTGCGCCGGCGCAGCATTCACTAGACAATATCCATGAGCACAGGACCCCACTCGCTGGCCTGTCTCTATCTATACTATATACCCCAATTTCGTGTTATTCATCCTACGATCTGAGCAATGGATTAGGCTGTACGTGGTGAGCTCAAAACGTTCGAGACGCTCAGAATCTCCTACATATTTCCACCAGAACAATAACAGACGCAAACCATTGGTTATCAAGAAGGTTTTTAAATGAAAACTGCACCGGCGCATTCGTACGCAATGCTGTTATAATAATCTTTTCTCATTTACACGCATATTACTATTATGTTCCAGGGGTTCTAAGTTGGGTTCTTGTTCTTGCTCATATAAATGTCACATACGTAACAGTTTTTTCCCCATGCTTATTATCTTATTACACTGATTTGTAAATATTGATATTGTGTGGGCATGTATATTGTCGATTTTTTACCTCATGTTCCAATGTGTCGCAATAATGTAGTAGTATGAATTCCGTAGCCACGATTTTACCTCCAGCGGCAGCGGTTACCCGCAGCTAGTATATATAATATATATATATATATATATATATATCGAGAGAGAGAGAGGAGAGAGAGAGAGAGAGAGAGAGAGCGCGAGGAGAGAGGGAGAGAGAGGGACGAGAGAGGGAGAGAGCGCGAGATAGTCATAGTGAAAAATTGAACGAGAGAAGAGGCGAAAGAGAAGATCACGACGAATCGGGATAAGAGAGGGGGGAAGAGCAAAACGATAGTCGATCTAGAAGCTGAAATGAGACAGGAGAGGGATAGAGAGAGAGAGAGAGAGAGAGAGAGAGAGAGAGAAAGAGAGAAAGAGCGAGAGAGAGGACGACGAGAGAGAGCGAGAAAAGAGAGAGAGAGAGAGAGAGAGAGAGAGAGACGAGAGAGAGAGAGAGAAGACGAGATTCCAATGGTTTGTTATGAAGCTGCGTGTGTCGAGAGTGCTCATACTACATGAGTAGATCAAATATAGGATAAGGTTATTAAGTAGCATGGTTTTTAGCTTTTGCCTTTGTTTATTGCATAACCGTTATTGCATACTGTTTTATTGGGCATACTCGTTTCGCATACTGTATGCAATAAACAGAAGGCAAAAAGTAACAGACCATGTCGCTTATAACTTTATCTACTATATATATATATATATATACATGATATATATATATATATATAATATATATATATATATAATATATATAAAATAAACATATATATATATATATATATATACTATATAATATATATATATATATATACATCTATATTATATATATATCACTGAAATAGTCGCAGAAAGCGTCACGCAAGACTCTTTAGTCGAGAGCTCAGTCCCCTGCTCGCTGCATGACGTAACCATTCCGACATCCCCCTTGATGACCGTCAGCGTTTATGCGGCGGCTGCGGGGCAGACGGGGGATACACCGGCAAGCAGACGACCGATGTAGCATCGTGAGGCACACGCGCCCCTACTGAATAATACGTACACCCTAAATTAGGTAAGTCATCCATCTTCTCGAATCGCGAAGCCGACGTCATGCGTCCGACGCGCATGTGTCTCATCCCACATCAGCGCCCCTAACATTTCCCACCCCCTCATACGGCCACATTTCCCTGGCGGACTGGGAACTAAATTATAAGTGCTAGTAACCATACCTATCGGCACCTTTCAGCCAGGCTGCACATTTCCCACCGCGCCGATCTTGCGTTGACTAGTAGCCAGGATGTAGCAAACAGCAGCGCGCCACGTAGCGGCCGTCCGCTGGCACTCCCATTTCCTCATCCCCGCGTCCCGCCGCTCGCCTCTGCTGCTGGCGGGCTCGTGCAGTGTCGGACGCTGATTCTATATTGTGATGCAAACGGCACCGATTAAGATCGTGCATTGTTTTCCCGGTAAATATGCACTACAAACTTTTCTGTCATTCACTCACACATTAGCCAAAGCATTACCATTATCTATATCACGGATAACAGAAAAGCGGGAGGTTAACAAAAGCGCAATCAGGCCGCGCAGCCCAGAGAGAGGGAGGGGAGCGAGAGAGAGAGGGGGGGGGGGGAGAAAATGATAGAGAGAGAGAGAGGAGAGAGAGAGAGAGAGAGAAAGAGAGAGAGAAGGGAGGCGAGAAAGATAGAGAGAGAAGAGAGAGAAGAGAAAGGAGAAAGAGAGAAGAGAGCGAGAAGATAGAGAGAAGAGGAGATAAAGAGACGGAGAGAGAGAGAAAGAGAGAGCGAGAGAGTAGAGACAGAGGAGCGTAGAGAGAGAGAGAGGGGAGAGAGAAGATCAGAAAAGAGAGAGAGAGAGAAGAATGCGGCGCGAAAGTGAGAGCGAGAGAGAGAGAAAGAGAAAGAGAAAGAGAGATGAGAGAGAGAGCGAGAGAGAGAGACGAGACGAGACAAGAGCAGAGAGAGAGAGAGAGAGAGAGAGAGAGAGAGAGAGGGAGGGAGGGAGAGAGAGAGAGAGAGAGAAGAGAGAGAGAGAGAGAGAGAGAAGAGAGAGAATCGAGAGGGGAGAACGAGCAGACGTGTGAGAGATGAGAGAGAAGAGAGAGAGAGAGAGAGAGAGAAGAGAGCAGAGAGAGAGAGACAGAGAAAGAAGGAGAGGAGGGAGAGAGAGAGAAAGAGAGGGGGGAGAGGGAGGGAGAGAGAGAGAGAGAGATAGAGAGAGAGGAGAGAGAGAGAGAGAGAGAGAGAGAGAGAGAGAGGGAGAGACGCGAGAGAGAGAGGAGAGAGGGAGATGAGAGAGAGAGAGCCGAGAGCACACGAGAGCAAGCTATAACTATGTTGCACGTGTTAACATAAGACACGGCCGCCACTATGGCAGTCAAAACAAATTTGCGCTCTGAACTTCACGGCCTCTTTAAATCGGGAATCTGTTATGAAACGCTATCAACGAGGGCGAAACCTGGGCGGTCCCTGTGTGTGTGTGTGTGTGTGTGTCGTGCGTGCGTGCGGTGGCGTGGCGTGTGTGTGTGTGTCGTGTGTGTGTGGGTGTGGCCGTGGCGGCGTTGTGTGTGTGTGTGTGTGTGTGTCGTGTGTGTGTGCGTGTTGTGTGTGTTGTGTGTGTGTGTGTGTGTGTGTGAGTGCCTCGGTGCCGTGTCTGCGTGGCGTGCGTGGCGTACGTGTGGCGTAGCGTGGATGGCCGTTCGTGTATGTATGTGCGTGTGGCGTGTGGCGTGTGCGTGTGTGTGTGTGTCTTGGTGTGTGTGTGCCGCGTAAGCGCGTGTGGCGCGCATGTGTGTGGTGTCTGTATGCGTGTGTGTGCGTGTACATGCGTGCGCT
>NW_014579173.1:18994-19950 GCF_000485595.1 Priapulus caudatus
GTGCGTGTGCGTGTGCGTGTGCGTGTGCGTGTGCGTGCGCGTGTGCGCGCATGTGTGTGTGTGTGTCTGTATGCGTGTGTGTGCGTGTACATGCGTGCGTGCGTGTGTACATGCGTGTGCGGGGAGGGAGGGCCGCCAGCTAGCCAGCCAGGCCGTTGATGCAGAAGAGAGGAGCTGAGGTTTGAGGTTTCTATTAGGGGCCATCTGGAGGTGATGTTGTGAAACACGGGACACTGTTGTGACGAGCGGCCAGTTCCAATGTCGTCAGAACACACGATGAGTTATACCGATGAGGGGCTAGCACGTAGATGGCGCCAGGGGTGAAGGTGTAGGGAGGGCATGCTTGGGGTGAAAGTGCAGGCCGCAACTGAGGTTAGGGTGTAAGTGGCGGCAGTGGTTAGGGTGTACGCTGCATCGGAGTGCAGATAACATATGGGGTTAGGTTGGCACATGAGGTTAGGGTGAGTTGTGAAGCAGGGGCACGCCAGGGGTTAGGGTATGTAGGTGATGTCAGAGACTAGCGTTCAAACCAGACCAACCACGTGTTAGGTAACAAACTGTGGTTATTTTATCACAGACGACGACAACGATGACGGCGATGACGACGACAACGACGATGATGACGACGACGACAGCAACGACGACGACAATGACGATGACGATAAAGACGACGACGACGACGATGACGACGACGACAATGACGACAACGACAACGATGGCGATGAGGATGATGCGACCGCGCGTCATTCACAGCCTCCCCAGCCGCCGCCGCGCCGTACCTGAATGGTGGCCATTGTTC
The DNA here is from genome assembly GCF_000485595.1 of Priapulus caudatus. Taxonomy (NCBI): domain Eukaryota; kingdom Metazoa; phylum Priapulida; class Priapulimorpha; order Priapulimorphida; family Priapulidae; genus Priapulus; species Priapulus caudatus. The sequence continues at coordinate 19,794 of NW_014579173.1, forward strand.
ACGACCCGGCAACGTAAAATCGAATTTCATCTCGGAAAAAAATTGCGAGCAATAAACGGTTCGTTCAGTGGTAGGGTGAGGGGAAGGGAGAGTCAGTGAGAGGGTTAGTGGGGGGAGAGGGAAGGGAGGGGGAGGTAAGGGGGGAGGATGGGGTAAT
>NW_014579173.1:20038-22360 GCF_000485595.1 Priapulus caudatus
AGGGGAGGGTCAGTGGGTAGGGGGGGGGGAAGAAAAGGAGATGGGAAAGCGATGAGAAACCAGACCTAGTCACGCGAGACAAAAAGAAGACGAGTGCGTGCGTGCAGCGGAGACAAGACGGAGAGACACACACATGAAAAAACACAGAAAAAATCCGCACGGTAGCGCCATCGGCGGCTGAGTGTCAACAACGCGTGATCGCCATGGCAACGCATCATCATCGTCGCCTCCCTTCCCCTAATTGCCGTACATTACCGAGTCTCGGGCAGCGGCGGCGGCGCATGAAATATGCATAAGTACGGCGTGAATAGACCGGTCAAATCAATCTGCTAACACAGGTCCCTCCCCCTCCTCTCTCCTCCCACTCCCCCTCCTCTCTCCTCCCACTCCCCCTCCTCCACACCCAAACAGCATACGGCGCTGCACGACACGCGGTTAATTATTGACCAACCCTTTAATAGCAAATTAATTCATTATTAATTACTTATTGATCGGCGGCAGGAGACAAAACGGGAGCGGACAATGCGGGGGACAGATGTGATTTGGGCGAACAATGAAGTCGGCCTTTTTGGCGGCGGCTTGCGATGCAGACGAGAGAGCGAAATCGCTGGGTTTCGATCACGGGGTGGTAAGCAAGTGTGAGAGGAAAAGCCGGCGTCAGGCATTGTGACGCACTGATCACGAGCGTATACAGACACACGGTGACGAGTAGCGAACAGCTACGCACACACGCACGCACACGCACGCACGCACACACACACACACACACACCCATGCAGGCGCACACGTACGTACGCACGCGCACACACGCGCACACACGTACGTACGCATCCAAACGCACACACACTAGGACGCACGCACGCAGCCACACACGTACTACGCACGTCCGTACCCACGCACGCACGCACACAAACGTGGCGTGAAGAAGGAGAAGAAGAGGAGAAAAAGAAAAAAAGGAGAAGCAGGAGAAGAAAAAGAAGGAGGAGGAGGAGGAGAAGAAGGAGGAGGAGCAGGAGGAGGAGAAGAAGAAAGAGGAGGAGGAGAAGAAGAGAAGGCCTGCACGCGGCGACGTGTTAACAGCCACACGCGGTCGGCGTTAACGATCGTCTGTCGCTCTCCGCAGAAACAAGAGGCTCGTAAACAGCTAGCAGACGCGCCGAGCATGCAAACATGGCCGCCACCACGCCGGATCGGCTTTTACGAGCGGCGTGCGATGAGGCGCTGCATGTATCACGATATGACGAGCGTTTAATCACCCGGTATACGATAGAATACTGCGACCATAGACAACTAACCGATATAATCAGGAGTAGCGCCGGCAGTAGAAACTGATAGATTCAACCTGATAAATTATAACTGATAAATATAACTGATTATAGTGATAGATATATATATATAGAGAGAGATCATATAGATAAGAGATATTACGCTGCTAACGCCATGCATGCTGGGTAGACGCACCAGCGCCGCCATTACACTGATAACGCGTTGCATGCTGGGTAGACGCACCAGCGCCGCCATCAAACTCCACGACAGATGGCGCTCTCGCTCATGGGCTCAATCTACCACTGCCACAAGTAGATTTCGGTTACAATTTGTAACGCTTTTTTTACTACAAGTTTTACGGCAGCCACGTTACTCGTATCCTATGTAATACGATTTGGACTAATAAAAGTTGCAAAGATATTAAAAATCCGACCGTTATTTCATGAAAAATTTGATACAATAGTGATACGAAATAGTGCGCGTATTGTGCGCCCCATTTATCTCTTTCAAATCATACGCTGTTTATGAATCTCCATTTGCTGGATTTCCCCCGAGCTCCGCCCACTTTAAAAATAGTGCTAGCATTGTGGCAGTGGTATCCTGAGTCTGAGTGAGCGAAGGAGCACTGCATGCAGTTTGCGCCGCCATTACACTGATAACACGTTGCATGCCGGGTAGACACACTAGCGTAGAGTGAGAAATACCGGCGTTAGTGAGGAAGTGGGAATCACTCAGTTTAGGAATGCTAACCATGAAGCTGTTAGGTTCGTAGTGGACCAACTATCGACAAGGGCACTCACCAGCTCCGCGACCTCACATACCACCTACACACCACGCTACCCACTGCTCACAGACTTAGATCTTCACTGCTCCCAAACTTAGACCTTCACTGCTTACAGACTTAGACCTTAACTGCTCACAGACTTAGACCTTCACTACTCACAGACTTAGACCTTCACTGCTCACAGACTTAGACCTTAACTGCTCACAGACTTAGACCTTCACTACTCACAGACTTAGACCTTCACTGCTCACAGACTTAGACCTTCACTGCTC
>NW_014579173.1:28547-30924 GCF_000485595.1 Priapulus caudatus
GCGTGTGCGTGTGCGTGTGCGTGTGCGTGTGCGTGCGCGTGCGCGTGCGCGTGTGTGTGTGTGTGTATGCGCGCGCGCGTGTGTGTGTGCGTGCGCACATTTTATTTATATATTATAGGGAATTTTATCTTTATATGGCTAGTATATCGATCTTCAGTGTTATCCAAGTAATGACAGAATACTCCGAGGAGTACATAGATAGAGAGCCGATGTTGATACGAATACTATCCCATAACACTCCAAGAATACTAGCTATGCAAACAACTAATTTATTCCCCAGTTTAAAATAATTATTATGCCAGATTAAAATAACTAATTACAAATAACAATAATAACATTTCATATTAAATAACAAATATAAATAAAAATCATACAAATTATAAGAGCATTTTCTCTGAACCGCACAGCGAGATCGATGTTTCTACGACTCATGATTTGGTTTCATTGTGGTGTGGAGGAAATAGGATCAGTATATAAACAGCATTGCAGATGCCGCATGCACAGTCTGTGACCATAGCTGCTGTCTGTATTACTTGGTTGATTTTCTAAACACGTGTTATAACGTTTTATGGTACTACAGCTACTGTCTGTGTAACTTGGTTGATTTTCTAAACGCGTGCTACAGCGGACGATACTACTACAGATAATAGCTCAAAATATATAGAAAATAATAGCAAAAAATCTGGTCAAACGGACGCACGAACAAACCGACTCTTGGGTTCTTGTATATGTCACCCTCAAGATCATATCTGCTATTTCACGAGCAACAATAACCTAAGTTTAATGAATATTTTCAGTAAAAATTCAATACTATTTAAAAAGAAAAAGTAGATTGAAATTTTGCTACACGCCACAGATTTATAGTTAAATAAATAATAAAAACATTTTTAAAAGTCGATTTTTCTCAAAACGATGATGACGATAGTTCAGCATCGGTGACGGCCGCCATGACACCCTCATTCACTAACGAATCTGCGCAACCGTCCAGCCGCAGGCAACAACCAGCTTTTTATTTAATAACCTAGGAGCAGAATGATTACGATATCTTACATTTCACTGATAGTTTCGGTTACACTATGCGGGGAGTTATCCTAATACGAAAATCTTTAGGTTAAACAGTAGTTACATGTGTAAATATATTTTAGCCTCCCGTCTAAAATGTGCCAAATTTAATTTTTCAACAGCACAATTTCGTCAGGGAGCAGCAGCACAGTCGTACGCTGTCATAGCAGTGCCTACAACCGGTATTTAATTTTTTTTTAAATCGTTGATTTTGACCTACTATATGTAAGAATATACTTCTCTTAAGTATAAGAAGTATCATAACGTACTCTCAAATTGTAGAGTATCACGTCTGTATAGTTATATAAATGCGAGCGTATACAGCGGTTATATATGAACTGTTCATTCACTGTAACGTCAATGCCAAGTCAGACACCGTTGTGTCAATATATATATAGAGAGTAGAGGAGGAGGAGGGAGGCTGTTACACTTGATATACACAGTGCGTCTGTGAAACCACGCATACATACACGCAGGCGAAGCATAGCGCGCGAAAGATGTTAATTCATCCACACGCAGTAATGACTGGGATGAAGTGAGGGAGTGAGCGGGAGGAGGAGGGTGGAGGAGGGTAGGAGGGAAGGAGCGAAAGGAGGATGGGAGGAGAGAGCTACGCGGATGTGGATGGAGGGAGGAAGGAGCGGAGGAGGAGGGATGGAGCGATGGGCAGGAGGCGAGGCGTAGGGGGAAGGAGGAGGGTAGGAGGCGAGAGACGGAGGAAGGTATGGCAGGAGGCTGTTACATTGATATAACAGTGGGCCTGTTGAAGCCACCGATACAATACACGCGCCGGTACCTCACACATACCACACTGAGCCAACGGACGGGTTGATGAGTGAGGAATGGTACGGAGGGCTGGAAGCTGCGTACATTGAATAATTATATATATATATATTATATAAACAGCACTGCTATATGAAGCACCGATGGGCACCGCTATCTCGACATCTCGTGTCGTCGTTCAGCTGTCGGTCTGTCTATACCCGCAGCCAGACGGATAACGTCGACGACGGTTACCGCGTCACAGTGCTGTTCGCCACCGCGCGCGTAAGATATAGACGTGCGACGGGAAAACACATCCGCTGCGAACAATTAATCCGCGAAATCTGTTTTTACATCTTGCCGATAATTCGTAAACACTGTCACTGCACGCACTGGATCACTACGCCACGACACCGTATGCACCGCGCGCACTACGCGTACACGCGCACGCCGCGCACACGCACGCGCGCGCCACACACGTCACACAACACAGCGCATGCACTCTATGCACGCAACGCAACGCCACGCACCGCACGGCTACGCACGCTACGCG
>NW_014579173.1:30949-39416 GCF_000485595.1 Priapulus caudatus
ACATATATATATATATATTATATATATTATAATATATATTGTTTTTAAAAAATGCAACCTTGGTCATAAAGAATACTTTATTTATCTTTCTATGAACACTGGCCCAGTATAAATACAAAATCTGTCGTTTTTTTTCCAATTAATGTCCTTCGAACTATATACACGTAAAAATATGTTATTGACATATCCGTGAAGAAAGTTCGACTTCACAAAACATTTGATTTTTATATTCGTTGTGCAATAGATTGAGGAGGTACCATACGCATTATGCAGGTGGCCGGTATAACATAGAATGCATAAATCATAATTAGAAAGTACTTTTTGTATTTGACAAACCGCGGCAAAGTCTCACGAATGAACTAAAATATTCTATCGTTATCAGAGTAGAGTAGTAAAACTCAAATCGCACACAGCAATAACTTCTGAGGGAGTTTATGGTTTAAGGTTACTATGCAAAACAATTATAATTTGCTGAGAGAGCAATATTATATTATTTCCATGCTGTTAACGAGATACAGGCCTATTAACATGCATCACAAGCGATTATGTACTTATTTAGCATACTACTCTATTTACTACGAATATATTAACATATTATTATTATACAATATATATATTATATGTGCATAATGATTAGGAGTTAATGAGACAAACAATTTGTCTCATAATCCTGATAATATACTATATATATATATTATATAATATTATATATATATATCGCACGTACCCGCGCAAACTGTAAATATCTTAGTTTAATATAATGGTAATGAATCTTTAAAGCAGTTCGCGTCCGTGGCACGTCTGTCTGCATTAAATCTCACACGCGAATACATTACACGAACAGAAACCGTAGAGCTAGAGATGAATTCACCCGCCACGCGCAGAATGACGGGGTTGATGGAGGAGGGAGGGAGGGAGGAGGGAGGAGGAGGGAGGAGGGAGGGAGGGGAGGGAGAGAGGAGTGGAGGAGGGAGGAGAGTGAGGGAGGAGGAGAGAGCGAGGGAGGAGGGAGGGGAAGAGGAGGGAGCGGAGGGGGAGGGAGGAGGGTAGGAGAGGGAGGAGTGAGGGAGTAGCGAGGGAGGGAGGAGGGAGGGCGAGGACAGAGGAAGGAGGGGGGAGCTGTTACATCTGATATAAGCACCAGGCCTGCGTCTGGGGAAACCCCACGAGTAGCACTACACGGCGAGGGCACCACCGGATCACTGCGCGAAGCGAGCTGCGCAGAGTCTGGGGCGATCACCAGCAGAATCGGACGCGCGGGAGCTGAAGGAGGGAGGAGGGGGAGGGAGCGAGGGAGCCGAGGGGGAGGCGAGGCCGGCAGCGGAGGAGGCACGGAGAGAGGAGGAGGGCGGAGGGTAGGAGGAGGGAGGAGGGAGGGAGGGGGAAGCGGGGAGGAGAGGAGGAGGGAGGGAGGAGCGGAGAGGAGGAGGGAGGAAGGAGGAGGAGGCTTTACATTGATAGACAGTTCGCTGTGAGCACCGGATACATACACGGGCAGGTAGCCCGGAACATCCACACGGAGCACGGACGGGTGATGGAGGAGGAATGGAGGAGGTTGGAGTGGTACTTGAATATACATATATATATATATATTATAAACAGCCCCTGCTATATGAAGCACGACTGGGCACCGTATGCATGATCATCTCGTGTCGGTCGTTTTCAGCTTGTCGTCTGTTTATCGGCAGCAGCCCGACGATGGACGTGACGACGTTAACGCGTTCACAGTGCTGTCGCACGCGCGCGAGATATAGACGTTCACGGGAAACACGATCCGCTTCGCGAAAATAATCGCGAACTGTTTACATCGCGAGTAATCGTAACACGCACGACGCACGGATACAGCGCACGACAGTAGCCGCGCGACGACGAGTAACGCGCAGCGGCCGCACACGCACCGCGCGCGCACACACACACACACACACGCAATTGCACAGCTGCAGCACGCACGCCACGCAACGCACGCACCAGCGCACGCACACACACAACATTACGCACACACACACCACACCGCAGCACATCAACACACTACCCACCCACACACAACACCACAACACACCACACACACACACACACGGCACACACAACACCACACACCACAGCCACACGACACACACAGCACACACACAACACACACACATATTGCAGATATAATTACAGGGGGGCGATCGGTTAAGACAGTTGGCTGAGTGGCTGTGTGTGCGGTTAGGTGTTAGATGTGTGGGGGAGATATTTCGAGGCTAGTTTATGAAACCAAATTTTGACAGATTTTGATGCGACATAGTGATTGTTTCATCAAGCCTAAGCAGCAACCTGCACGGTTATTGTTGTCTGGATATTTCATACGTTATGTAAACTCAGCTAGGATGCAGTTGCATTTTACGCGGGAATGGCTGGTGCTCGGCACACGCGTTAAGCAGACAATGGCGAGTTCCAATAAAAAATTGTATACTTTAACCGGGCGGGTCAATATATTCTGTCGATAGGGGTGCATGTTCTGTTTTAATATCATAAAACGGTATATACGTTGTATAACGTGTGACCCATAGAATTTAGTCTACATTATGTATGGAAAGAGCTCATAGTTTAAAACTTATATGCTCGCTATATGGGGGTTGACTATTTGCTGAGCTTGCAGAAGGCACTTACACCAGATAATAAACCGAACTAATATGTAATGATTAGACAGCAGGTAACAGTTTCCATGTTCCATGGTCGTGCAAGGAGCAGCTTGAATAACTCGCGTGCTTAGAAAACGTTACCTGACAAGATAATAACACACGTTTCAATCTAGGGGTCATCGTCTGAGCTCCTCAACGCTCTATGTGGCCATCCTGAGCCCAGGAGGGTGAGACAAACGCACATCAACGTGGTGGAAGCGGAGGGACGATCAGCAGAGTCGACGAATTTCCTCAGCTCTGGCTCATTCTTCACAATTGGGGGTACGTTTAGAGTGCCATCCCTGCTGATCACAGTTTGATCGACGCTTAACGAAGCCCTAATGCTCGACTCGGGATAGGGACGCGTATGAATACAGCCATCGTTCATCTATGACAGCCAATTGTTAGCTTATGACATGAATGCGCGTCATAGATGTGTTCGTCATCACGGTGACTACAGAGTAGTGTGTGTGGGGTATAGTGTATGTGAGGGGATAGCACATATGCGCATGTAGCATGTGATTTCCGGCTTGACTGGGCATTGCTAATTACTTCTCATGATTACGACAGCTTTTATAATTAGCTCCTGTGATCTCAATAAAACTAAACACGTACAGCTGCCACCGCCAGTGAGATGCGGAAGATCTTGCTACACTGGCAAAAGGAACGTACGACTAGGGAGGTCAGATATAAGGTGGTGAGCAGCCTGTCCTGCGAGCGGTCGTACTGAGCAGGAGCAGGCACCGGTGTGCTTGATAGAGTGTCTTCGAGTAGGAGGCGCACGCGCAAGGAGAGAATCCTGTGACATAGGCGCCATTAGTGAGTGGAGGAGCGGATGGGGTAGGAGAGGTGTGGACGCAGGAGCAACGCGGTGTGTAGAAGAGTGCCGAGCGGAAGGTGAAGAGACGTGCGCGCGAGTGCTCCGCCCAGCTCTGAGAGGGTCAAAGAACAAAACGTCGCATAAGATCGGATGAGAGGCGATCATCGGAGGGGAGGAGTAGGAGCAGCGAGGAGGAGAGCAAAGCGAGGCAGAGTTTGAAGGTCGAGAACGGTAATGGTCAGCTCTCACGGGGGAAAAGTAGCACAACCACAACAGGGAGCGATAGAGGAGGAGAGGGCGAGGAGGAGGGGAGGGGGGCAATGAGCGCGAACACAAAGCGAAGGTGACTTGGGGATCGAATGAAAGAACGGTCATCGATGGAGGGGGAGTAGGGGAGAGAAGGAGCAGTAGGAGGAGGCGAGGGGGAGAAAGGTCTGTATGGACAGTGAAGGAGACGGGGGGAGAGGAGAGAGCATGGAGAGTGAGAGGAGGGAGAGGAGAGGAGGAGGAGGGAGAAGACGGCAGGAACGAGTGGCTTGGTGTGGGATTGAGACGAGTTCTCCTGTCGTCGTCGAGACAGCGCGGAGGGTGCTCTACTTAAGAATCGGCACAGCAGCAGCAGCGCGCGCGGTCAAAGAGTTGCTTGCTGCCTGGTGCGGCGCTGATAAGAAACCAAGTAGCGAGAGCTATAACGATCGTCGGAGTTCGTGGTCCCAGGTGGGAGGACGTGATAGGGAGGGGGACTTTCCCCGTCGAGAAGCTGATCGGATGGCGGATGGCGGGGCGCTGTTTTTTCGCGTTTGTAATAACCTACACTCCTCCCACCTTCCTCTCCTTTTCCCTGGCTCGGCGGCTTACCGTCGCAGGGGATTGGTTTTTTTAGGAGCGAGGTAGGTGGAGGAGGGGGGGGAAATTTATTTTTCACTGCCCTTGAGTCTCGTTAGTGGACGGGAGGCAAGATTCGATGAAAGTCGATGTTAAGCGATTTGCGGGCCAAGAATGTCTACTCGAGGGAGGTTAAGCAGGTGAAGAATGTGTGAAGGAGAGCAGAGCAGATGGTGATGGGACTCGAGCAGGCAGGAATGGAGGAAAGTACAGGTGGCATAAAGTAAGTGGCTTATGCAGGATCGAGGAACGATTAAAGCACGAATTGACTCTGCGTTCGCCCCTCCTCTGCTCAGTTTAATCTCTTCCTTTCACTCGCGTCGCTTTTCGTCCCCTCCTCTCTGGCGCGCACTTCTTTTCGCAAGCTTGTGTGTTGCAGGAGAGAAGGTGTTGTAGCGGTGGAGGAGAAGGCGATACTAGACAGTGCAGTTTGATTGAAGAGCAGGGGAGTGGTGTGGATAGATCGTTAGACTCGGAATACACACGAAAAGGTCGGAAGTGATTAATGAGATAAAGCAACACAGATGTAGGAAGATGAGAGAGAGAGCGAATAGATAAAGGATACAGGAGTAGAGAGTGAAGGAGAGAGAGGAGCGAGAGAGACTAGAGAAATGATGAGGAGGAGGAAGGAAGAAGAGTACAGAGAGAAATAGTAACAGAGAGAGACAGAGGAGTAGACAGCAAGAGTAGAGAGAGAGAGAGAGGAGCAGAGGAGAGAGAGAGAGAGTGAGAGAAATTGGCAGCGCGTGCAGTGCTATCAACGATAGTAAGTCTATTGCATGTAAAGCTTAGTTTTGCTGTTCGCAGGTCATATGTGGGTAGTGGCGACACTGCAAATAATTACTACGATTATCTTTTCCCGAGTAAAAATAACAATAAACGTCATTTATCATCCGCCTGCATGCGTTAATGTTTGCTTGTTATTTCTCTAACCTCTTGGCAGAGAACTCTCGATACGGAAACGATACAGACCAGGAGTAAACAGATCATGATTTATTTCGCCCCTCGCGGGCGTAGATAAGAACTTACGCCATTACGGTTCTAGACGGGGATAAAAGCACACAAGCCGGCTGCGCTGATGTATTGCGTGCATGGCCATTGACATGTGGTTGATCTGTATGAATGATATAATTACGGTCCGAATTGCGCGAGGGTACAGTTGCGCAGTCTTTTCATGGTCAGCTTCGAAGCCGTGGTGTTTTTCTTTGCTCTGTTTTTTTCTTCCCCACATATTTTGCAGAGGCGCGTGTGTGGTGAAGTCCAATGATTTTCGACGGCTTCAGCTTGGTTTTACGTGCGTGGAAGTATAACTACGACAGGTATTAGACTGGCAGTCAAGCGTAAATGGCCGCTGGATTGCGATAGGTGAAATAGTTGGATCGGTTTAGGTGGTCTAAGGACGTGGAGTGTGGTTTCACACAAACAGTTGTTGTAAAGGGAAGGAGAGGAGTGAAGGGAAGGAATGAGATAGATATCCTTTGAGAAAGAAGGTGATGTCGATGCATGGTACGGCGGTCTATAACTGTCTATCCGTATCGACAGAAATAACACGTGTAAGGGATTTTCGGTGGACACACACACACACACACACACACACACACACACACACACACACACACACACACACACACACACACACACACATATGCATATATAATTACAGGCGTCGTAAAACAGTTGCTAGCACATTCGCATGTTGATTTCCCGCTTGACTGGGCATGCAAATGATCACCGCTTTTTCACTCGTCTCACAAAAAACAAGCAAGCAGCCGAATCTGTCAGCAAGCGAGCAGACACTATAGTTACCTGTCCTGCGCGTCTCTGACGACCAACCGTTGCTCTGTATTCCATAGCAGTCTCACACCCATGTTGCGCGCACTGGTATAAAGTTCTCACCGACACTTTTACCTCCGAAGTAACTCTCTCTCATTATGGTCGAAATCACATACACACACACATAGTGCAGCAACACGCGAGCGGGGAGTGAGAGAGAGACTCCGAGAGAGACAGAGAGAGAGAGAGAGAGAGAGAGAAAGAGAGAGAGAGACGCAGACGAGTGTTGTGTGGATTGAGACAGTTCTCCCGTCGTCGTCGACAGCGCCCGGGGTTACTCTAAACTCGGCAGCAGCAGCAGCGCGGCGGTAAAGAGTTGCCTGCTGCCTGCGTGCGGCCGATAAAAACCAGACGAGCCTACGATCGGGTTCGTGGTCCCCCGGGGGCCCAGGCGTGATAGGGGGGCTTTCCGCCACGACAGCTGACGGTGGCGGAGCCGGGGCTGCGCTTTTTTCGCGTTTGAATACCTACCTCCTCCCCCTCTCCCCCTCCTTCTTCCCGGTGGCGGCGTTCCGCGGGGTTGTTTTTAGGAGCGAGGTAGGAGGGGGGGGGGGAAATTGTGTTCGCTGCCTTGGAGATCTCGTGCGAATTCCGGGAAAGTCGATGTAAGCGATTTGCGGGAAGATGTCTACGCGAGACGTTAGAGAGGAAGAATGGAGAAAGAAGAGCGATGGGATGGAGAGCAGGCAGGAATGAGAAAGTACGTTGCAAAGTAAGTGCGCTTACAGTATCGAGGAACGATAAGCGAAATACCTCTCGTTCGCTCCTCCTCTCAGTCCCTCTCGTTCACTCGCTCGCTCGTCCTCTCTCGCGCGCACGCTTTCTCGCAAGCTTGTGTGTGAGAGAGAGAGAGGGGGAGAAGGCGATAGACAGAGAGTGATGAAGACAGGGGAGATAGTGAGACAGACACACGAAGAGAGGAAGTGAGTGAGAAAAAGCAACACAGATGGAGGAAGATGAAGAGAGAGAGCGAAAGAAAGATACAGAGAGAGAGAGAGAGAGAGAGAGAGAGAGAGAGAGAGAGAACAGAGAAGAGACAGAGAGAGACAGAGAGAGAAGAGAGAGATGAGAGAGAGAGAGAGAGAGAGAGAGAGAGAGAGAGAGAGAGAGAGAGAGAGAGAGAGAGAGAGAAAGAGAGTGGCAGGCGTGCAGTGCTTCAACCGATAGTAATTATTGCATGTAAAGCTATTTTGCTGTTCGCAGGTCATTTGTATGCCGACCTCAATATTCTACTTTCTTTCAGTAAAAACAAATAGAACGTCATTTATCATCCGCCTGCATGCGTTAATGTTTGCTTGTTTTTCTTAACCCTTTGCAAGAACTCTATACGAACGATACGAACCAGAAAACGATCATATTTTTCCCTCGGCGTAGATAAGAACTTACGCTCCTTAAGTTCTAGCGGGAAAAAACACACCAAGCGCTGCGCTTATGCCGTGTCCTTAACTTTGGTTGATCTTCGAATATTTACTCGATCGCCAGGGTACAAGTTGCGCAGTCTTTCGTTCAGCTTCGAAGCCCGTGTGTTTTTCCTTGCTCTGTTTTTTTCTATCCCCACTATTTTCAGAGGCGCGTGTGTGTGAAGCCATGATTGTTCGGCTTCAGTGGTATTACGGTGCCGTGGAGATCAACACAACAGGTATTAGACTGGCAAGTCAGCGAAATGCCGCTGCTGCGATAGGTGAAATAGTTGGATCGTAGGTGTAAGACGGATTTGTACACAAACGTTTTGCTATCTATCGTTCGAAGGAAAAACACTGTAAGGGATTTCGGGGGTTATTATTGGAAACAAGTAGAGATCTTCTTTGCTATGTTCGCGCGGGTGGTCGGTGCTTCTTTCCGGGTGCGTTCGCGTGGCGACATAACAATGCTTACATACACGCGCGAAGCTTACTTTATTTTAGTGAAAAAACACGTAAATTGCCCGTTATGCGTCTTGTTTCGCGAAAATTGTTTTTCCGTAAAAAAATAAATAATGGAAGAATATTAGAGTTACCAAAATCTATGCCTTGCAACGTGGCAGCAGGCTGCACTGTAGTTTTCCCAGCGTAATTCCTGCTGATTTATGGAGCAGATGATTTTTATTTTTAGCACTGTTGCAAATAGAAAATGATTTCCCACCGTTATACCATCATGTAACGACAGGCGTAAACTCGAATGCTCCACACGTTCTGGCTTGATCTCTCTATCAAATGTCTGTCTGTCTGTCTGTCTGTCTCTCTCTCTCTCTCTCTCTCTCTCCTCCTCCTCTCTCCTCCTCTCTCTCTCT
>NW_014579173.1:40128-42005 GCF_000485595.1 Priapulus caudatus
CTCCCACCTCCCTCCCACCCTCCTTCTCTCTCCCCCCATATCTCTCTCTCTCTCTCTCTCTCTCTCTCTGAGCTCCCTGCTATGCAAGCAGTCACACAGCGATCGCGCTCTCTCTTCCATCCAACATGGCGACCGCGGCATCGCGCGTCAACTGCCGCGGCGGCACGCGGTAATAAACGCGGTAGCGGGAAACAGACGCCGTGGCTGCCGCTGCCGCGCGTGCGAGAGTGTGAAAGCAGCAACTGCTGCTGCTGTTCAGCAGCAGCAGTAGCAGTAGCAGAATCAGCAGCAGCAGTAGCAGCCGCAGCAGCAGCAGTAGCAGCAGCAGCAGCAGCAGCAGTAGCAGCAACAGCAGTAGCAGCAACAGCAGCAACAGCAGTAGCAGCAGCAGTAGCAGCAGCAGTAGTAGTAGCAGCAGCAGCAGCAGCAGCAATAGCAGCAGCATCCGCAGCAGCAGCAGTAGCAGCAGCGTACATGTGCCGTTAATTAAGCCAGCAGTTTTTGGCCAATTTGTCAAAGAAGAGCTTCTGGGGTCTACTCCATTACTACGAGCACACGCACGCACGCAGGCACGCACGCACGCGCGTCTTAAGCGAGCGCGTTTTGCTCTAGATCTTTCAAGCGGGTGCAGAAGACGCTGACAGCTTCACGCGCTAGAATCCAAATCGAGATAAAAAAAACTCCGCTCGCCGTTCCAACTGCTGCACCGCCTCCACAACTCTCGCTCGCTGTTTTTACTATGCACGCACGCACGCCCGCACGCACGCACGCACGCACGCGCACGCAGCAGTAGCTACTGTATTTTAATTACGACAAAAGTGAAAACACGCCGGCAATGTTTTGCAAAACACAATTTTGCTATATCGCCAGACCGCCGCAGCGTGACGCACGCAAAGACAAACTGTAACTCAACCTCAGCAATAGCAGCGCTGCTGTCGCTGCTGCTGCTGCTGCTGCTGCTGCCGCCGCCGCTGCCGCCGCCGCTGCTGCCGCTGTTGTTGTTGTTGCTGCTGCTGCTCACAAAGGTCACGGTGCGTGACCCCTTAGAGAGGTCACAGTGCGTGACCCCACACAACGACCGCCGTAAGTTTAATTATAAACATTAGTAAAATGATAAAAAAAACCATAGCTATAATACCATTGAGACCGCTGTAAGGTCAATTATAAATATATACAGTAAAAGTAAAACTATAAGAAACGACAGCAATAATACCATTAAGAATAGCATCATTATGTATAATTTGTAACCCAAGCTGGCGTCGTATATATACTTATAGACGCGAACACCGCCACGTATGCTAAAACGATCTCGGCGATACCTTAAATTAGAAAACATCGATTGCCCCCGGTCTTTACTATCGTTCTCTATAAGAAGCAAGGAAGCCTACGCGTGTTGAGATGCTTGGTTAATGAATAAATGTGCACCGCTGTCACACCGTAGCTGCGCGGAATTCTAATTCGATAAAGCTCTGGTAGGTAAAACGTTGTGTGAATAGTGAATCATAGCTTTAAACTGTTTCGTGGTAGAGCATTCGGAGCAGGCTCATTCTTCCAGCCCCTTCTCGTCGCCTCTCTCTGTATCAGTCTGCCTTTCTTCGACAGCCTCACACTCTCAGACTCCCTCTCCCAGCCTCCCTCTCTCTCTGCCTCCCTCTCTCAGCCTTCCTCTCGTAACCTTTCCTTATATGTCTGGGGTTATCAATGCCTTCAAAGCTTCACTGCCGCAATGAGCTGTGCATCCTATACACGTCTCATGACGGAATCCTTAACCCTTTCACCATGCGAGCGAGCGGGACGCATGGCGAGCTTCACAGAGCATGCGAACGTTGCTCCCTCCTCTCTCTCTCTCTCTCTCTCTCTCTCTCTCTCTCTCTCTC
>NW_014579173.1:43160-44308 GCF_000485595.1 Priapulus caudatus
CTTTCCCCCTACCCCACCCACCACCCACTCCCTCCCCCCACCCCACCACCACCCAGGCACTCTGCAGGGCGTGCGGCACGGCGCGCTGATATAGAACGCCTTCGCTATAGTGACCGCAACAAACATACCCCCACCCCCACCCCAACCCCAGAAGGTACGACCCCACCCACCGCCCCCCCCAACCACCCCAACTACGTATATATACGTTCGTTTACTCAGATAGCGCTAGACAGACACGAGCAGACGGTGGGACAACAACGTGCGTGTTGTCGGGGCAAACAGAGCACGCTGCGGGCCGTGGATGCACCTGCGGCTGACGTTGACCGTGTATCAATACAGCGGACGGCAGTGTACGCTGTTTAGCCTGCCAACGGCGGTGGCGCGCCGAAAAATTAATATTTAACGGGATGGGGCAAAAACAAGGGAAAATATTTGGCCAGTGGCAAATACATGAGCGGGCGATGATGAATGAGGGAAGGCTGTTCGTACGGTCACTCTCTCTCTCTCTCTCTCTCTCTCTCTCTCTCTCTCTCTCTCTCTCTCTCTCTCTCTCTCTCTCTCTCTCTCTCTCTCTCTCTCTCTCTCTCTCTCTCTCTCTCTCTCTCTCTCTCTCTCTCTCTCTCTCTCTCTCTCTCTNCCCGCACGCACGCTCTTTCTCGCCTGTCTTTACCGCGTACTCTCACCCTCTCTCACACGCGACCAACCCCAATATGAGCGAGTAAGCTATTACCCAGCACCTAGCAGAAATAGCCAGTGTAGAACTATAAGCACGAATATGCCTCCACAATTTTTTATTTTTTTTTCCTATTTACGTTTTTCTCGCATTTATTTTCACACATCACGCGTACGATATGCGGATGATCACGCTATTCAATGTTAAAAATGGTCGGCAGGTTTGCTTGAAAAATACTGATGAAATATGATTGAAACAGCAATAGGAGTAGTACGTATGCATCTCTCATGCATACGGTATCATAGCCCACGGTGCCGCGGCCACAGACAGCATAAGCACATGACAGCACGGGGACACGACTCTTACAGACACGCTATAGTAGCATGGATAGAATAGGGTACATACAGGGCGGGTATAGAAACCAGGCAACGTCGTACATTTTGATTCCATTACGCTTCGGGCTCAGCTTGGTTTT
>NW_014579173.1:45758-46459 GCF_000485595.1 Priapulus caudatus
TCTCTCCCCCTCCCTCTCTCTCCCTCCTCTCTCTCTCCCTCCCTCTCTGTCTCTCTCTCTCTCTGTACCTCTCTATCCCTGTCTCGCACACTCTCTCGCTCTCTCCGCGTGCGCGCGCGCGCGTGCCAGCGTGCAGCTGCCTGAGCAGACAAATGGAAGCAGAAGAAGAAGAAAAAGAAGAAGAAGGAGAAGAAGAGGAATAATAATAATAATAAGAAGAAGAAGAAGAAGAAGAAGAAGAAGAAGCAGAAAAAGAAGAAGACGAAGAAGAAGAAGAAGTAGAAGAAGAAGCCATGACTGGCTGGTCGCATCTCACTCCTAAACGCACGCGCCTCCACATATACACAGAAGCAGTGATACGGCGAGTACGCATGCAACGATGATGCTGCCGCCGCCGCCGTCGACGACGTTGACGACGATGACGATGATGACGATGACGATGATGACGATGACGATGACGATGACACGATGATCGACATGATTAATTAGCGACGGATGCTGTGAATTAATAAAGCTAAATAAATTATAAATAATAAATAATGAAGCACTGAGTCTCGGCACGCACACACACGCACACGCGCGCACACACACAGGCGCGCGCGTACACACGCACACACACGCGCACACGCCCGCGTACACACACACACGCACACGCGCGCAAACACACACGCGCGCGTACACACACACACGCACACGCGCGC
>NW_014579174.1:0-5746 GCF_000485595.1 Priapulus caudatus
ACTTCGCCTGACCACAACAATACAATGCTTTATTCATGTTAAATTACTCAGATTTATGCTCTATGCTCCGCTCGAAACTTTTGGCGCAGCTCTAGATGCGAAAATTTCTGCAAAGTGTGTTTGAACACATTTCAAACACAGAAAATGACCAACCGGTCGCTGTGGCTCGCCACCGGAAGAATGACACAACTACACGACAAGACCAATAATTTATTATTTTACTTCAATGCTTCTAGACGTACCCACGAGGCATCTAACGTGCGTGCAGCAATGTATAATTATGGCAACTCTAATGCCGAATTTCGGCGATTTTTTCTCACCAAAGGCCTTTCTAGAGAGCGAAATATGTGGCGAGCGAACGTGACAATTATGCGGAGCTTTTACTGTTGTATACACCTCTAATCTCCTACACCCGCCATGTCAGCACATCTATGTACCACACCCATGTCACATTCTCTGTCACCCACTCTCTGTCCATCTGTCAATGTCACCACTCTACACTCGAATGTCACCCATACGCAACACCGTAACACACAACGCCCCCTATCCGCCACTCCTCCGCACTAAACGAACTGCCTGCCGCGGCGTGCGGACGCACCGTTGTGACGTCCATAGCGGAGCACCGTGACCTTCGTCGGTGGATGTGTGGTCGGCAGAGTGGTTGCCCTGGCGCATACGCGAACCGACGCTCGTGGCTGCTGCTTGTTGACTGAAGCGGAGAGCTGGCGTGAGAGCAAGAGAGGCACACAGCACCTGACGTAAGTAAACGTAGCCTAGTATAGTTGACAGGCTAGAGTGAATGAGAGCGAGAGAGAGAGAGAGAGGGAGGGAGAGAGAGAGAGAGAGAGAGAGAGAGACGAGAGAGAGTAGAGAGAGAGGAGCGCGAGAGAAAGAGAGAGGAGAGAGAGAGAGAGAGAGAGAGAGAGAGAGAGAGACCACACAGCACCGGACGTAAGTAAACGTAGCCTATAGTAGTTCACAGGTTAGAGTGAAGGAGAGAGAGAGAGAGAGAGATAGCGAGCAGAGAGAGCGAGAGAGAGAGAGAGAGGAGAGAGGAGCGAGAGAGAGAGAGAGTAAAGAGAGACACACCAGCACGCGGACGTAAGTAAACTAGCCATAGTAGTTGACCAGGTTAGGAGTGAAGGAGAGAGAGAGAGAGAGAGAGAGAGAGAGAGAGAGAGAGAGAGAGCGAGAGAGAGAGAAGAGAAGAGAGAGAGAGAGAGAGACCACACAAGCAACCTGACGTAAGTAAACGCAGCCTATATAGTAGTTGACAGGTTAGAATGAAAGAGAGAGAGAGAGAGCTGGTAAAAGAGTAGAGAGAGGCTGGAAGAGATAGAGAAACTTGTGTGTGGTGTGTGAGAGAGAGAGAGAGAGAAGTAAGAGAGAGAGAGAGAGCAGAAGAAGATAGAAAGAGAGAGAGAGAAAACTTGTGTGAGAGGGAGAAGGAGAGAGAGAGAGAGACGAGAGAGAGAGAGAGAGAGAGAGAGAGAGAGAAGAGAGAGAGAAAGAACTTGTGTGAGAGGGAGAGAGAGAAAGAGATTTTTGACAAGAGAGAGAGAGAGGCACGCAGCAGATCTGTCGTAAGTGAAAATAACCTAGAGAGACGAGAGAGACCAAGGAAGGAAGAGAAAGCGAGAGAGAAAGAGAGAGAGAGAGAAGCAAGGAAGGAAGAGAAAGCGAGAGAGAGCGAGAGAGAGACCAAGGAAGGAAAGAACGAGAGAGAGAAAGAAAAGAAAAGAGAGAGAGAGAGAACGTAATAGGAACGAGAGCGCGTGAGAGAGAGAGAGAAAGGTTCAGTGTCACAGTATCTAAGGTTTAGGCGTGCGGCGTGTGCTATATAGAGGTCACTATACCTCTATAACATAAATACATAGATAGTATGGCTAGTATCACGATAGATAGATAGATAGATAGATAGATAGATAGCTTGATAGATAGATAGATAGATAGATACGATAGATAGCATAGAATACGATAGATAGATAGATTAGATAGCATACATAGATAGATAGAGGTAGATAGCTAGATAATAGATTGATTAGATAGATAGATAGATAGATAGATAATGGATATGAAGAAAGAAGTAGTATAAGATAGATCAGATAGTAATAGGTAACGATAGATAGATAGATATGATCAGATAGATAGATAGATAGATAGACTAGATAGATAGTAGATAGTATAGATAGATAGATAGATAGACTTAGATAGATACGATAGATAGATAGATAGATAGGATAGATAATAGATAGATATGATAGATAGACTAGATAGATAGATAATAGATAAATAGATAGATAGATATATAACATCGATAGATAGACAGATAGATAGATACGATAGATAGATAGATAGATTAGAATAGATAGATACGATAGATAGATATATAAGATAGATAGATTATAGATAGATAGATAGATAAGAGAGATAGATAGATAGATAGATAAGATAGATAGATAGATAGATAGGATAAGATTAGATAGATAGATAGATAGAAGATAATAGAATAGATACGAATAGATAGATAGAGTAGATAGAATAGATAGATAAGATGAGATAAATAGATAGATAGAATAGATATGATAGCTAAACTAGATAGATAGATTAATAGAGAGAATATGAGAGATAGAGAATATGAGGATAGAGAGATATACGATTTAGACTCTTTTAGATAGATACGATTATTCATCGATCTTTTTTAATCCCTCTCACCCGGCTGTTATTTTCTATCCTATAGACCCTAGATTACTTGGAGACCTCTTATCACAGATAATCTAGATTAGTAATCTTGAGATCTAGATAGATCTTTTTATTGTACTAGCGTATCGACTTAAGACGGACTACGATTAGATCAGAAAAATTCTATCTGATTATTTAATAGACTAATCTGAAATATAGCACTTGCTAGAGAAGAGACTCTCAATGCTAATCAATGAGTCTAAGAGACAAGGATAATCTACATGTAGTCTATCTATCATCTTATCATCAAACGAATAATCTGAATAACTATCCGAGTCTATCTACATAACTAATCAGATCTAATTCTATCCGCATGGAATCTGATGATCACGATGCATACTAAGAACGGTCTCCAATAGAACGCGTGAGAGTAGCAGAAGCAGAGAGAGAACTCGTCATAAAAATAGAACGAGAGCTTCGCTGAGAGAGAAAGCGATAAGTCAGTAAGCCATATCTAAGGTCTATTATCTGTTCATGTACATCTCCTATATCCCTCCTGGAATGAGCGTGTCTTATAATAAGTCACTATAACTCTATACATAAATCACATATCTACTCTATCTATTCAGATAATGCGCTAATAGATAGCATATGACTTAGACTTAAGAAGCATATCCGATTAGACTATTAGATACGTAATTACTAATTACGTATTTAAGATGATAGATAGCATATCTAAATCTCTTCTATATAATAGAACTAGAATTAGATCTGATAGAAAACTAATGCTAATAGATCATAGGATTAGACTAGATATCTAAATGATAGATAGATAGTAAATTAGTCATAGTACTCTAATATCTAGATGTACTAGACAATAGATACTAGTATCATATGATAGATACGCATACGATTAGATAGATATGACTATGACTAAGAGTAGATATGCAGTAATAGTTACTAGTATAGGACTATGCAATCATATGAGTAAGATAGATACGATATGATATCTATACTACTGATACTTGGAAAATCTAGTATAAGACACTAGCCATTAGATTAGAACTAAGATAGCATAGATGACCGATAGATAGACTGAGATAGACTAAGGACCAAATTAGCATAGATAGATAGACTAGACTAGTATTAGAAGCTAGAATAGATAGATAGATAGATAGATAGATCGATAGGATAGATAGATACTGAATCTAGATCGATAGGATAACGATAGAAATAGAATAGATAAGCATTAGCATTAGATAGAATAGATAGATAGAATCAGATAAGATAATTAGATTAGATACCGATAGATAGATAGAATAGATAAGATCTAGATTAGATAGATTAGAAGATAAGATAGATAGAGATAGATAGCATAGATAGATAATAGAAGATAGATAGATAGAATAACTAATACCAGTATCAAATAGCTATCCTAGCATTAGATCGACTATCTGCCACTAGATGGACAGCGTGAGTATTTTTAATTAATTTCTGTTCGATGCTTATTCAGGCCTGCCGCCTATGGACGCCCTCTACTGTTATTCACTACCTAGAGTGACAGTGTGTGCGGTATATAGGACTACAGTAACAAGATTAGGTGACAGTCGGTGGGATGTCATATGTAATAGTTTTATGATATATATAATATATAAACACGCGCGCACGCAAACATGCACAATATATTATAATTAATTATTACCTGGTAATTTTTATTTTTATTAGTAGTAGTATTAGTATTATTAGTTTAATATTTGTATTGTTTATTAAGAACACTGGCTAATCTGACACATATTCACCCATATTATCTGCTAATCTAGACATGCGCATTGCAGCCGGAACCTACATGCCGAGAAACGAATATTCACACTTTTTGGATTGCATAGTATAGTCTTACTACGCTCGCTATAATAATAATATACATATAATAATGATTAAGAGAAAAAATTCTCTATTTTTGATAGTGATTTTTAGGCTTATATCTGTGATTGCGTTTGCGCATTATCTGCGCAGAAGAATTATATTTTGTAAAAATTTATAATTTAAAATGGAGAAAGGGTTTTTGAGAAGAGATAAATATAATAAATATGTATGATAAGACCTCTGTTTGTGAATAGTAGCACGCCCTAGCATGCATTTTGACTGCGGCAGATATACCTGCTGGATACAGGTCTGGCTACGTTACTACCTTTTTAGTTATATTTTAATCATGTAATCTTATAAAATTAATAATTTAAAATAAAGAAGGGGTTTTTGAGAAGAGATAAATATAATAAATATGTATGATAAGACCTCTGTTTGTGAATAGTAGCACGCCCTAGCATGCATGGTGGTTGCGGCAGATATACCTTATGGATACAGGTCTGGCTACGTTACTATACCTTCCTAGTTATATTTTAATGATATAATCGTATTTTTAGTATATATGCGTGGTGACCATGGTCTTTATATTAAATTAAGATGTAGGAAATACTTGTGTTTTTAGGCATCTACTGCGCATGCGCGAACCTGACTCATGCTGTCGACGCGAAGTTTGTCCCGATTATAGTGAAAATTATTTTTCCGAAAAACATTTTTGAGATTGGGCTAACATACGAAACTTGGTATATATGATGTGCATCTATATATTCTTCGTATATATTATGTGTATATATTCGTATATAATTTGTGTATATATTTTTATATATTATGTGTATATATTCTTCGCGGAATTCAGCGCTAAAAAAACAACACAATAAAGGAGCCTTTTTACAGTTAAATACATTAGATATATATATATTTATAAATGTATATATATTTAAATATATATATGCACGTTTACGTAATGCGTGTGTATATATTTCGTATATAATTTTGCATAAATTTCACATGTACATGCATTTACACAAAACGATTGCCGTGTATAAAGAAAGAAGTTATTAGCTATATGGGGTGGATGTGATAGCAGTATGTAATGGCTGCCAGCATCTGGCAGCCAGCAGAAGCAGCAGCTCAGTAGCAGCCAGCCAGCAGCTAGCAGCAGCACACACAACACAGCATCACCTATAGCATCAGCTATCCTCCA